>NC_092288.1:19436691-19479631 GCF_036320965.1 Panulirus ornatus | reverse complement strand
ACTTGCCGACTTCTCTTACCTACATTAATCTAACGTCCAGAGGCTTCTTACCTTGGAGACCAGATGCGGATATGGGTACGTGCTGGCCCGAGACTAGGCGCAGCTGACTTTACTGGGAGGAAAAGTCTGCTGCTCTACCTCAGTTACGTACCCTCGCGTTTTCAAGCACCGGCAGTGGAACTCGGGAAGCCGCAAGAACCGCGGCGCTCTACGGCTAACCCCAGACGCTTCACATGCCCTGGTTCAATCCACTGACAGCACTTCGACCCCGGTATACCACATCATTCCAATTCACTCTATTCCTTGCACGCCTTTCATCCTCTTGCATGTTCACGCCCCGATCACTCAAAATCTTTTTCACTTCATCTTTCCACTTCCAATTTGGTCTCCCACTTCTCGTTCCCTCCACCTCTGACACATATTTCCTCTTGATGAATCTTTCCTCACTCATTCTCTCCATGTGACCAAACAATTTCAAAACACCCTCTTCTGCTCTCTCAACAACGCTCATTTTATTATCACACATCTCTCTTACCCTATTATTACACATCACACCACATATTATCTTCAAACATGTCATTTCCAGCACATCCACCCTCCTGTGCACAACTCTATCCACAGCCCTTGCCTAGCAACCATACAACATTGTTTGAACTACTATTACTTTAAACATACCTATTTTTGCTTTGCGAGATAATGTTATCGACTTCCACACATTCTTCAAGGCTCCCATAATTTTCACCCCCTCCCCCACCCTATGATTCACTACCGCTTCCATGGTTCCATCCGCTGCCAAATCCACTCCCAGATATCTAAAACACTTCACTTCCTCCAGTTTTTCTCCATTCAAGCTTACCTCCCAATTGACTTGACCCTCAACCCTACTGAACCTAATAACCTTGCTCTTATTCACATTTACCCTAGACTTTCTTCTTTCACACACTTTGCCAAACTCAGTCACCAGCTTCTGCAGTTTCTCACATGAATCAGCTACCAGCGCAGCATCATCAGCGAACAACAACTGACTCACTTCCCAAGCACTTTCATTCACAACAGACTGCATAATTGCCTCTCTTTCCAAAAGCCTTGCATTCACCTCCCTAACAACCCCATCCATATACAAATTAAACAACCATGGAGACATCACACACCCCTGCCGCAAACTTACATTCACTGAGAACCCATCACTTTCCTCTCTTCCTACAAGTACACATACCTTACATCCTCAATAAAAACTTTTCACTGCTTCTAACAACTTGCCTCCCACACCATATATTGTTAATACCTTCCACAGAGCATCTCTATCAACTCCATCATATGCCTTCTCCATATCCATAAATGCTAAATACAACTCACCATGAATCATACATACATTGAATAACCTTACCAACCAGTCAACAATACAGTCACTTCATTTTTTGATAAAATCCACTGCAATCCATCCAAACCCGCTGCCTTGCCGGCTTTCATGTACGTAAAGCTTTTATACCCTCTTCGCTATTTACGAAATCATCCTCCCCAACCCTCTCACTTTGCACACCACCTTGACCAAAACACCCTGTATCTACAACTCTATCATCAAACACATTCAACAAACCTTCAAAATACTCACCCTATCTCCTTCTCACATCATCACTACTTGTTATCATCTCCCCATTAGCCCCCTTCACTGATGTTCCCATTTGTTCCCTTGTCTCACACACTTTATCTACCTCCTTCCAAAACATCTTTTTATTCTCCCTAAGATTAGATTATACTCTCCCACCCCAACTCTTATTTGCCCTCTTTTTCACTTCCTGCCGCTTTCTTTTGACCTCCTGTCTCTTTCTTTTATACATCTCCCATTCATTTCCATTGTTTCCTTGCAAAAGTCGTCCAAATGCCTCTCTCTTCTCTTTCAGTAATAATCTTACTTCTTCATCCCACAACTCTATACCCTTTCTAAGCTGCCCGCCACCCACGCTTGTCATGTCACAAGAATCTTTTGCACAAGCCATCACTGCTACCCTAACTACATCCTCTTCTTCCCCCGCTCTCCTTACGTCCTTTGTTCTCACTTTTTTCCATTCTTTACTCAACCTTTCCTAGTACTTCCTCACACAAGTCTCCTTCCCAGGCTCATCTACTCTCACCACTCTTTTCACCCCAACATTTTCTCTTCTTTTCTGAAAACCTTTACAAATCTTCAACTTCACCTCCACAAGATAATGATCAGACATTCCTCCAGTTGCACCACTCAGCACATTAACATCCAAAAGTCTCTCTTTCGCGCGTCTATCAATTAATACGTAATCCAATAACGCTCTCGTGCCATCTTTCCTGCACGTATACTTATGTATATCTCTCTTTTTGAAACAGGTATTCCCAATCACAGCTCCTTTTTCAGCACATATTCCTGGGGATAGGGGGGAAAGAATACTTCGCACGCATTCCTTACCTGTCGTAGGAGGCGACTAAAGGGGACGGGAGCGGGGGGCTAGAAACCCTCCCCTCCTTGCATTTCAACTTTCTAAAAGGGGAAACAGATGGAGTCATGCGGGGAGTGCTCATCCTCCTCGAAGGCTCATATTGGGGTGTCTACATGTGTGTGGATGTTACCAAGATGAGAAAAAAAGAGATAGGTAGTATGTTTGAGGAAAGGAACCTGGATGTTTTGGCTCTAAGCGAAACGTAGCTCAAGGATAAAGGGGAACAGCGGTTTGGGAATGTCTTGGGAGTAAAGTCAGGGGGTAGTGTGAGGACAGGAGTAAAGGAAGGAGTAGCACTACTCCTGAAACAGGAGTGGTGGGAGTGTATGATAGAGAGTAAGAAATAAACTCTAGATGGATATGGGTAAAATTGAAAGTGGATGGAGAGAGATGGGTGATTATTGGTGCATATGCACCTGGGCATGAGAGGGAAGATCATGAGAGGCAGGTGTTTTGGCTGCAGCTGAGTGAGTGTGTTGGTAGTTTTGATGCATGACACCGGGATATAGTGATGGGTGATTTGAATGCAAAGGTGAGCAATGTGGCAGTTTAGGGAATAATTGGTGTCCATAGGGTGTTCATTGTTGTAAATGGAAATGGTGAAGAGCTTGTAGATTTATATGCTTAAAAAGGACTGGTGATTGGGAATACCTGGTTATAAGGAGATATATACATAAGTGTACGTATGTAAGTAGGAGAGATGGCCAGAGAGCGTTATCGGATTACGTGTTGATAGGCACGCGAAAGAGAGACCTTTGGATGTTAATGTGCTGAGAGGTGCAACTGGAGGGATGTCTGATCATTATCTTGTGGGGGCGAAGATGAAGGTTTGTAGAGGTTTTCAGAAAAGAAGAGAGAATATTGGGGTGAAAAGAGTGGTAAGAGTAAGTGAGCTTGGGAAGGAGATTTGTGGGAGGAAGTAACAGGAGAAACTGTGTAGAGAATGGAAAAAGTTGAGAACAAAGGAGGTAAGGGAAGTGGGAGAGGAATGGGATGTATTTAGGGAAGCAGTGATGGCTTGCGCAAAAGATGATTGTAGCATGAGAAGCGTGGGAGGTGGGTAGATTAGAAAGGGTAGTGAGTCGTGGGATGAAGAAGTAAGATTATTAGTGAAAGAGAAGAGAGAGCCATTTGGACGATTTTTGCAGGGAAATAATGCAAATGACTGGGAGATGAATAAAAGAAAGATGTAGGAGGTCAAGAGAAAGGAACAAGAGGTGAAAAAGAGGGCAAATGAGAGTTGGGGTGAGAGAGTATCATTAAATCTTAGAGAGAGTAAAAAGATGATTTGGAAGAAGGTAAATAAAGTGCATAAGATAAGGGAACAAATGGAAACATCAGTGAAGGGGGTTAATGGGGAGGTGATAACAAGTAGTGATGATGTGAGAAGGAGATGGAGTGACTATTTTGAAGGTTAGTTGAATGTGTTTGATGATAGAGTGGCAGATATAGGGTGTTTTGGTCAAGGTGGTGTGCAAAGTGAGAGGGTTGGGAGAATGATTTGGTAAACAGAGAAGAGGTAGTATAAGCTTTGCGGAAGATGAAAGCCAGCTAAGCAGGTATAAGTTTCTTGAGCATTCCTGGGAAATTATATGGGAGGGTATTGATTGAGAGGGTGAAGGCATGTACAGAGCATCAGATTGGGGAAGAGCAGTGTGGTTTCAGAAGTGGTAGAGGATGTGTGGATGAGGTGTTTGCTTTGAAGAATGTATGTGAGAAATAAATAGAAAAGCAAATGGATTTGTATGTAGCATTTATGGATCTGGAAAAGGCATATGATAGAGTTGATAGAGATGCTCTGTGGAAGGTATTAAGAATATATGGTGCGGGAGGAAAGTTGTTAGAAGCAGTGAAAAGTTTTTATCGAGGATGTAAGGTATGTTTACGTGTAGGAAGAGAGGAAACTGATTGGTTCTTAGTGAATGTTGGTTTGCGACAGGGATGTGTGATGTCTCCATAGTTGTTTAATCTGTTTATGGATGGGGTTTGACAGCGGATGGAACCATGGAAGCGGAAGTGAGTCACATGGTGGGGGAGGGGGTGAAGGTTCTGGGAGCGATGAAGAAAGTATGGAAAGAGCTAACGTTATTTCAGAGAGCAAAAATAGGTCTTTTTGAAGAAATAGTATTTGTATGGTTGCGAGGCCTGGGCTATCGATAGGGTTTTACGGAGAATGGGTGTATTGGAAATATGTGGTGTGAGATGGTTTGATCGACTAACTAATGTAAGGGTAAGAGAAATGTGTAGATGTAAAAAGAGTGTGGTTGAGAAAACTGAGAAGGATGTGTGGAAATGGTTTCAACATATGGAGAGAATAAGTGAGGAAAGATTGACAAAGAGGATATGTTTTTCAGAAGTGGAGTGAACAAGGAGAAGCGGGAGACCAAATTGGAGGTGGAAGGGTGGAATGAAAAAGATTTTGAGCAGTTGGGGTCTGAACATACAGATGAGGGGCGTGCAAAGAGTTAAGTGAATTGGAAGGATGTGGTATATCGGGGTCGACGTGTTGTCAATGGACTTATCCAGAGCATGTGAAGCGTCGGGGTCAACCTTAGAAAGGTCCTGGGATCTGGATATGGATAAGGAGCTGTGGTTACGGTGTATTGCACATGACAGCTAGAGACTGAGTGTGAACGAATGTGGCATTTTTTCTCTGTTTTCCTGGCGCTACCTCGTTGAAGCAGAGGGTAGCGATGCTGCTTCCTGTGGGGCGGGGTAACGCCAAGAATGGATGAAGGCAAGCAAGTGTGAATATGTACATATGTATATGTCTGTGCATGTGTATGTATATTTTGATATGTATATGTATGTGTATGTGCGTGTATGGGCATTCATGAATATACATATATGTGTATATGAGTGAATGGGCTATTCTTCGTCTGTTTCCTGACGTTATCTCGCTGACACGGGAAACAGGGATTAAGTATAGAAAAATGATACTGATCATGAAGGAAATATATCAATTGATTGGCGAATAATGTATAAACTACGTCACTGAAGGTTTCTGTTTATTTGGTTTTCTAACGACCCAAACATCAGGGTAGCAAATGCTCTAGAATTTTGGCTAGAAATGATACGAACTCAGGTGTGAGAACTTTTCGTTAATTTCGATAATGGGTCCAGGTTGTTACTGAGGGCGTTGTGTTGTGAGGCCCATCAGGTGATGAATGCTGGCCACCATGTGGTACGCCACCCACACTGCCCCCGCCCAAAACAATGGCTGTCTCCTGGCTGTAGCTTTGTTGATCACAGACTCTATTAGCTGAGTCGCGGGAGGTGAGGATGGAGTCGTGGAGGAGCAGGAATGGTGTGGTGGTGGTGGTGGGTGGCAAGGATGGCGTGGTAGAGGGTGATGCACCATGTGGTGGAAGGGCGGGAGTAGTGAGGTGAAAGGGAATATGGTGTGGTGAGAGGAGTGATAGGATTGTTGATGGATGGTGTAATGATGGGGAAGGGTTGATGCAGTGGAGAGACGGGAATGATGCAGTTGAGGGACGTGGTTGGTGTAGTGATGGGTCGAGTGTGGTGTGCTAGGGACAGGGTTTGTGAGGTGGTGGGTCGAGCATAGTGTGTTAGGGACAGGGCTGGTGTGGTGGTGGGTCGAGTGTGGTGTGTTAGGGGCAGGACTGGTGTGATGGAGAGCCTCTCTTATCCTGTCGCTCACATGCAATGCAATTTAACATCACTTGCTATCTTTGTGTGTGATGAGTAACACGTCAGGTTCTGAGAATGCTTCACTCTCGTGATTTTTTTTGCTGTGGCGGGCGCGTTCTAGGGATAACTTTTTCAAGTTTACAGTCTTTTCAGAATTTCAGCCAGATTTTCAGCCGTTGAGTAATGATTTCATAACAATAGCATCATGGGCGTAGGTGAGGATACAGTTGGAAGAACGCAGCAATATTAGTTCCATGATAATGTTGATTCACAATGGCACCGTGGGGATAAGGGATACCTGACAGGGGAAATTTCTAACACCTTTTCGGAGGAGGAATAAGAAAAGCATATTATGAAAGAGGATATGAATAACAAGAAAAAAGGCTTCTTACCTAACCCACCGCCACCTAAAGGACTTGCTGCCCAACCCGACCTCACACTAATTCCGTCAGCACTACGATCGCAGATTGCTGTCATTACATTAGCCACATCACAAATGGAATTCATCAACACATAACCCAGTCGATACATTCCAACATCAACATTCGTCAATTACTTTTTTTTATCACACAGGATTCCACAGCTGTACTCTGTTTACTCTGGTCTATCGTTAAAAATCGACGACTGATAATCTTAACGCGATTTGTTCGAAATCCGGTCCGGAAATAGAATGGACAAAAGACGCAGAAACTACATAACTGATAACGTTTGATGATAGATTATAAAACAAATATGTCTGAATGTGAAAATTACAAGGAAAGTATTCTTCTACAAAAAAAAAAAAAGATATGATTATGACCATTAAACTGCTTTTGGACGATACTTTGCCTCCAGCTCCAGGGCCCCATGTTGATCGTAGCCATCACTGTCACCTGTCGTTCAACTGGCATTTGACATCGCCGATAATTCTTCCCGTAAGTAAACAACTGTTTACTTTGATTTCACAAATAACTTTTCAACATTTGCAAACATATACGTTCACTATTTCTTAACAGTGATAACGAAAAACAAGTGATTGGTGCATGTACAAGATTGACATATTTCAGAGACGCTATTCCATTACCCGATACACTATTTCTTACATGCTTGATAATCATGTTTACTGTGTGATTTTTATATTTCATGAGCAGTGGGTTCCTTGCCCAGGGCCCCGTACAGAACGTAAAGTAAACAAGGAGCAAACGATAACGATTGTCAATTTTTAACGGCATGCCTAAATAAACAGAGGATAATCTGTTAACCTGATTAGCGCATCCAAATACAAAAAAGACCCTTTCCAGTCAGTCGCATGATATGGTTTCTTCTGCGAGGGTCTGACAGAAAGAGACAGGCCTGCAGTCTTTTGGGGTTTGTGTTGGGGAGTCTGAAAGATGAATCAGGTGATGACACAGTTCTGTTGGCAGACGCGAATAGCAAACTGCAGAAGCTACTTTATGGGCCTGGGAGAGTGTGTGAAAAAAAAAATGAGAGTTAATATCATTAAAAGTAACGTTATTAAGATTAACAGCGTAAGAAGACAGGTGGGTTGGAGTGTGAGTTTGAGCGGAAAAAAAATGGAAAAAGTAGAATGGCTTAGATACATGGAAATAGACATGACAGCCGTTGGAACCATGGGAGCAGAAGCAAGCCATAGTTTGGGTAAGGGGGCTAGGGTTTATTAAGAAATATGTGGAAAGTGCGGATGATGTTTGTGAGGGTAAGATGGATATGTCTACAGGCATCTCTGGATCGCTATTAAGGACTAGGCTTCAGTTGTTATCCATTTGCACCTTGCGTATTCTTGATACCTCGACTATCTTAGAGAACAGCTTCATCACCCACGAAACCTTCTCATAAAACTTGGGTTTGGATCCACAATAGTAGATTACAGTTCTTAGTGGACTGCTTCCGTTCATTTAGGCGGTAGTTATCTGAGACAAACAGTGACTACGTCTGAAGGTCCGAGCTGATTTCAGCCTCCGGTTATGACCTCACTGTTCACTATCCCCGAAACTAAACTTCATAGGTAGAAGTGAATCAGCCATATAGCGGAACTAACCTGAAGTGTACCGGAGCTTCCTGAGCCAACTGGTACCCTTCGAGAGTGTTTATTCCTTTAGCTTTTTCCTGTCACTTTATTTCACTTTTGCTGGGCGAAGGGCCTGATCGAACTGTGGTAATTCGTCCCTACCTGCCCCTTCGTGTACCTTCCTGCGTGGTGGTGACCAAAGGGGTTGGCAACAGTCAATAGTCACACGCTTCCGAGTCAGCAAAGGAGCATGCCTTCATGTTGTGTCTTCCCTCAACCTGGGTAGGTGTAGCCGCAGATATTGAAACGGGCTCATCCATGCCCTCTAAATACTAAAAGAAAAAGCCCACTAAACCAGTTGAAAATGTCTGGTAGAATACGACTATGATTAAAAGAGAAGGAAAATACATCATATTCGCTGCAAAGGTAAATAAAATAAGCCACGTGCTGGCGCAGAGGAATTTGCATTTATCAATAAGTCGCGGAGCAAGTGCCCCGAGGTGAATAAGTAAGCAAAGAGCACAAAGGGAGGGATTCACAGCCAGAGCTCCGTCTCATGCTATGATCATCTCCAAAGGAGCCATTAACACCAGTCACAAGAAACTTGCCTGAGATAATTCCCGAGGGCTGTAAACTTAAGCTTACAAGTGATGTTGGACTGATAGTCTTGACCAACGAAGATAGATCATAGCCACCCGAAGAACTTGTAGTATAATACTTCATCACTGAGATGGATAAAGGAAAATATAGATGGAAACACACAGCAGGATTCCTTGCTGAACCCTATGCGAAGACTACTAAGAAGCCAAGCTTTAAAGATCCAGTAATGTGATTCTATACGGGTCAGGCAATCAGTTTTCAGAAAATTTAGAGGCGGCCTGAAGAACACATCACCTTTCCACCAGTCAGACCAACTTCTCAAATCAAGATGGAATAAAGTCACAAGATAATCATCATAAATCAACATAACTCGCGAGACTAGTCAACACAACGATCATATATGAGCAACATATTTAGTACAGTGGACACAAACCTACTTCATATAACAAGATTACAATATTCTTCTACAACATCCATCAAATCAAGAAGAGAGGAGACAAAAAGACATTGGAGTTGCATTTACAATAAAAATAAACATGAATGCAAACTAATAAATGGCTTCCACGAGGAAGTATTAGCAATAGAATTTCTACAATGTTGGGAGAAATGTCATTGGGAACAATATATATGTTTGATACCGAGTGGACCTTCCTTACCAGGACAGGACTTCACTGGACTGACAAATTACCAGCAACCATCGTACGTTATAGAAGACTTTAATGCCTGTAATGAAAGCTTTGGATACCAAAATAACAACTATGTGCGGATTTCGTTATCAGGAAATGCTAAAACCAGTGGCCCAGCTTCAGCACAGTTCTTGGACGCAAGAGTAGTACATGATCAGTTTTTCTTTTTTCTGTAACGGCAAATCTTAACTATAGCATTAAGTCTGGACCCTTAACAAATTATAGATATCTATAATTTTCACAATGTGAAGGAGTCCCATATGAACACCAACAAAGACCCGACTTCAAAGAGCAAAAGCGGAGAGGAAAGAATATAAAGAAGAATTTAAGATCTACGTAATACCCGGAAGAACAAGGAAAAGCAATCGAAAATATAGATACAGCAACAGATAACATACAAGAAGCATATGAAAATGCTTGTAGGATATTGCACTCCAAAAGCAAACAATGGGATATCTTTGCACAATATAAAGCAACAGAAGGTCTTATGCATCTACAAACTCTTCTTAGTAATCTAAGCTACATAAAATGATACCGAAGTAATTGGTAAATTGATCGGAAGAAATGGAACCTAAGACGTTTTATTCATCTCAAACAAAGGAACAACATAGATTTGGGAGAGATAGGAACACATACACACACACACACACACACACACATACACACACACACACACACACACACACACACTCACACACACACAATAATAGCAAACGTCACAGAGATCACAGAAAAAGTAAAAGGACGTTAAGTCAACTTAGTATCAAAAGAAATTGCCTGAGCATTTGGCAAGGTTCGAGATATCTTGCTACAGTTTAAGATCTTTCAAGAAGAAATGCCTTCAGTATGTAAGGTTGCTTAGCAGCTATATCAGAAACAGAGTGACGTGCATTCAAATGGGCAGCTGTACCGCACCACCTATAATGCTATGAAGTGAGATTCTCACAAGGAGGGGGCTACTCCCCATTTCTATGCACTCTGGACACATCGTATGTACCAGCAACAATACCACAAAGTGAGTTTGAAATGTTTGGTACAATACCACCCATATCCTCATATCCCCAAGCACAACGGCTAAGTTCATGCTGAACTACACATTTAAAGAAATATAAAGAATAAACTAGTGTGAGAAGAAATGGAAAAATTAAAAAGAAACAATAAAAAACAATCAAAATCATCCATTGAGAGTTGACGGACGCCTGTATCAATATGGCACAGAGGGGCAAATTGCTCGGGCTGAGAATCACAAAAGAATGGAAACAGACCTCACATGACAGAAACTAAAAAAGGAAGGATAAAAAAGAAAGTCTAACTAAAGTAAAAAGATACCAGAACCTCAAGAGCAACAACAAAGGCAACTTGTGCCTAGCTCTAACCCAACCTGTTATAGACGTACCCCCTCAGTTCCAGCACAGGTCATGAATAGAACAAACATCAAAACTACAAAAAGCCCAAAACCGTTCGACTCAAATAAACATATCTGGATGCAGCAAGCACCAAATACTTCGCTCACTTGAAAATACTACCATATTATCAAGGACTGTTTCTAAGAGTTTTGGCATCTAAGAAGACAGAATACTCAAACACTAAAACATTTTTTAGCTGGATCTTACAAAATCATTTAACTGCAGCGAGTAAAGATCATACATTGTTTCCACGAGACAGTGAAGTCCAAAAGAACAATATACCAACTAATCTATATACAGAATAACCGTAAAGAACATGATGATTGTGATAACAACATCAATAATTAATAGACAAGTACAGAAACAACAGTAAATATAATAGATGGATTAAAGCAAGCAACACTACAAAGGTTTACTCAGCACCCCAACACACATTAAGATGACGTATTTTCAGAAATCAATTAAACAATAGCAAAATAAGACACGAGGCGATGACGTAAGCCAACAGAACACAAGGACCTTCCTATCAAAATAACCGTGAAAATGGGATTGTCTTGTATTATCAAAAATACCTGCTATAGCCTACCATGCACTACACAAGAGACAGCGAAATTCATACACAATCATTTCTCAAACTTCTGACAACTGTCTATCAACTAACTACACAGAATACAATGGCGACACTAAAATTGTAATTAGCGCCACATTTAACTCGGAACGCTATTTTACCTTCAACTTATTTCGTATTTCTCAAGCATATTCATCGTCAAAACCCACTAATTATCCCCCTAAAGCCCCTATAAAGCTTCCAGTCCCAAATCCCTTTATATCTAAGTCACCAAAAGAATACTGTCCAGTATCACTTCATCCACAGGACAGAAGATAAAAAGATATTTTGAGTGTTCAAGGCTTGATTATGCAGTAAGGTTTGAGGTGTGCATGGGACAAAGCGAATTAGAGTGATGTGCTCCAAAAAATGCTTGCCTCTCTTCATTACTCTTCTCATGACTAGATGCATAAGCACTATACAACTACCAATATTTCCTAATCCACTTTCATTATTTCCTAAACCAGTCTTGAGTTCACTTATTTACATTCCCTCCTACTTTCCCTTAACCTACTTCAGCTATAGTGTTACCTCTTCCTTTGCTCTCGTTATCACACTTGACTTTACCCCTAATGGCTGAAGACATTCCATAACAAATCTTTTCTACTTACTCTTGAGCTCTTGAGCTTTGTTTTACTCACAGCTAATATATCAGCGATCCTTTCTATATGCACGTCGATCTCTCATTGCTTTTCATCATAGTTACATACACAAACATTCAGACATCCCAGATTCAGCATGAAATTATATATATATATATATATATATATATATATATATATATATATATATATATATATATATATATATATATATATATATATATATATATATATATATATATATATATATATATATATATATATATATATATATATATATATATATATATATATATATATATATATATATATATATATATATATATATACATATATTTATTTATCCCTGGGGATAGGGGAGAAAGAATTCTTCCCACGCATTCCTCATGTGTTGTAGAAGGCGACTAAAGGGGACGAGAGCGGGAGGCAGGAAACCCTCCCCTCCTTGTATTTTAAGTTTCTAAAAGGGGAAACAGAAGAAGGAGTCACGCGGGGAGTGCTCATCCTCCTCGAAAGCTCAGATTGGAGCGTCTAAATGTGTGTGGATGTAAACAAGATGAGAAAAAAAGGAGAGATAGGTAGTATGTTTGAGGAAGGGAACTTGGATGTTTTGGCCCTGAGTGAAACGAAGCTCAAGGGTAAAGGGGAAGAGCGGTTTGGGAATGTTTTGCGAGTAAAGTCAGGGGTTAGTGAGAGGACAAGAACAGGGGAAGGAGTAGCACTACTCCTCAAACAGGAGTTGTGGGAGTATGTGATAGAGCGTAAGAAAGTAAATTCTAGATTGATATGGGTAAAACTGAAAGTTGATGGAGAGAGATGGGTGATTATTGGTGCATATTCACCTGGGCATGAGAAGAAAGAGCAGGAGAGGCAAGTGTTTTGGGAGCAGCTGAATGAGTGTGTTAATGGTTTTGATGCACAAGACCGGGTTATAGTGATGGGTGATTTGAATGCAAAGGTGAGTAATGTGGCAGTTAAGGGAATAATTGGTATACATGGGGTGTTCAGTGTTGTAAATGGAAATAGTGAAGAGCTTGTAGATTTATGTGCTGAAAAGGACTGATGATTCGGAATACCTGGTTTAAAAAGCAAGATATACATAAGTATACGTATGTAAGTAGGAGAGATGGCTAGAGAGCGTTATTGGATTACGTGTTAATTAATAGGCGCGCGAAAGAGAGACTTTTGGATGTTAATGTGCAGAGAGGTGCAACTGGAGGGATGTCTGATCATTATCTTGTGGAGGCGAAGGTGAAGAATTGTACGGGTTTTCAGAAAAGAAGAGAGAATGTTGGGGTAAACAGAGTGGTGAGAGTAAGTGAGCTTGGGAATGAGACTTGTGTGAGGAAGTACCAAGAGACACTGAGCACAGAATGGAAAAAGGTGAGAACAAAGGATGTAAGGGGAGTGGGGGAGGAATGGGATGTATTTAGCGAAGCAGTGATGGCTTACGCAAAAGATGCGTGTGCCATGAACAGCGTTGGAGGTGGGTTGATTACAAAGGGTTTTCAGTGGTGGGATGAAGAAGTAAGATCATTAGTGAAAGAGAAGAGAGAGGCATTTGGACGATTTTTGCAGGGAAAAAATGCAAATTAGTGGGAAATGTATAAAAGAAAGAGGCAGGAGGTCAAGAGAAAGGTGCAAGAGGTGAAGAAGAGGGCAAATGAGAGTTGGAGTGAGAGAGTATCATTAAATTTTAGGGAGAATAAAAAGATGTTTTGGAAGGAGGTAAATAAAGTGCCTAAGACAAGAGAGCAAATGGGAAATTCAGTGAAGGGGGCTAATGGGGAGGTGATGACAAGTAGTGGTGATGTGAGAATATGGAGTGAGTATTTTGAAGGCTTGTTGAATGTGTTTGATGATAGAGTGGCAGATATAGGGTGTTTTCGTCGACGTGGTGTGCAAAGTGAGAGGGTTAGGTAAATAGAGAAGAGGTAGTAAAAGCTTTGCGAAAGATGAAAGCCAGCAAGGCAGCGGGTTTGGATGGTATTGCAGTGGAATTTATTAAAAAAGGGGGTGACTGTATTGTTGACTGGTTGGTAAGGTTATTTAATGTATGTATGATTCATGGTGAGGTGCCTGAGCATTGGCGGAATGCTTGCATAGTGCAATTGTACAAAGGCAAAGGGGATAAGAGTGAGTGCTGAAATTACAGAGGTATAAGTTTGCTGAGTATTCCTGGTAAATTATATGGGAGGTTATTGATTGAGAGGGTGAAGGCATGTACGGAGCATCAGATTGGGGAAGAGCAGTGTGGTTTTAGAAGTGGTAGAGGATGTGTGGATCAGGTGTTTGCTTTGAAAAATGTATGTGAGAAATACTTAGAAAAGCAAATGGATTTGTATGCAGCATTTATGGATCTGCAGAAGGCATATGATAGAGTTGATAGAGATGCTCTGTGGAAGGTATTAAGAATATATGGTGTGGGAGGCAAGTTGTTAGAATCAGTGAAAAGTTTTTATCGAGGATGTAAGGCATGTGTACGTGTAGGAAGAGAGGAAAGTGATTGGGTCTTAGTGATTGTAGGTTTGCGGCAGGGGTGTGTGATGTCTCCATTGTTGTTTAATTTGTTTATGGCTGGGGTTGTTAGGGAGGTGAATGCAAGAGTTTTGGAAAGAGGGGCAAGTATGCAGTCTGTTGTGGATGAGAGAGCATGGGAAGTGAGTCAGTTGTTGTTCGCTGATGATACAGCGCTGGTGGCTAATTCATGTGAGAAACTGCAGAAGCTGGTGCTGAGTTTGGCAAAGTGTGTGAAAAAAGAAATTTAAGAGTAAATGTGAATAAGAGCAAGGTTATTAGGTACAGTAGGATTGAGGGTCAAGTCAATTGGGAGGTAAGTTTGAATGGAGAAAAACTGGAGGAAGTAAAGTGTTTTAGATATCTGGGAGTGGATCTGGCAGCGGATGGAACCATGGAAGCGGTAATGAATCATAGGGTGGGGGAGGGGGTGATAATCCTGGGAGCCTTGAAGAACGTTTGGAAGTCGAGAACATTATCTCGGAAAGGAAAACTGGGTATGTTTGAAGGAATAGTGGTTCCAACAATGTTGTATGTTTGCAAAGCGTGGGCTATGGATAGAGTTGTTCGCAAGAGGGTGGATGTGCTGGAAATGAGATGTTTGAGGACAATATGTTGTGTGAGGTGGTTTTATCGAGTAAATAATGTAAGGGTAAGAGAGATGTGTGGAAATAAAAAGGGCCTGGTTGAGAGAGCAGAAGAGGGTGTTTTGAAATGGTTTGGGCACATGGAGAGAATGAGTGAGGAAAGATTGACCAAGAGGATATATGTGTCGGAGGTGGAGGGAACTAGGAGAAGTGGGAGACCAAATTGGAGGTGGAGAGATGGAGTGAAAAAGATTTTGAGCGATTGTGGTCTGAACATGCAGGAGGGTGTAAGGCGGGCAAGGAATAGAGTGAATTGGATCGATGTGGTATACCGGGGTCGACGTGCTGTCAATGGATTTAATCAGGGCATGTGAAGCGTCTGGGATAAGCCATGGAAAGTTCTCTGGGGCCTGGATGTGGAAAGGGAGCTGTGGTTTCGGGCATTATTACATGACAGTTAGAGGCTGAGTGTGAACGAGTGGGGCCTTTGTTGTCTTTTCCTAGCGCTACCTCGCACACATGAGGGGGGAGGGGGATGTTATTCCATGTGTGGCGAGGTGGCGATGGGAATAAATAAAGGCAGACAGTATTATTTATGTACATGTGTATATATGTATATGTCTGTGTGTGTGTATAAATATATATATATATATATATATATATATATATATATATATATATATATATATATATATATATATATATATATATATATATATATATATATATACTGACAGGCGTGCGAAAGAGAGACTTTTGGATGTTAATGTGCTGAGAGGTGCAACTGGAGGGATGTCTGATCATTATCTTGTGGAGGCTAAGGTGAAGATTTGTATGGGTTTTCAGAAAAGAAGAGTGAATGTTGGGGTGAAGAGGGTGGTGAGAGTAAGTGAGCTTGAGAAGGAGACCTGTGTGAGGAAGTACCAGGAGAGACTGAGTACAGAATGAAAAAAGGTGAGAACAATGGAAGTAAGGGGAGTGGGGGAGGAATGGGATGTATTTAGGGAATCAGTGATGGATTGCGCAAAAGATGCTTGTGGCATGAGAAGAGTGGGAGGTGGGTTGATTAGAAAGGGTAGTGAGAGGTGGGATGAAGAAGTAAGAGTATTAGTGAAAGAGAAGAGAGAGGCATTTGGACGATTTTTGCAGGGAAAAAATGCAATTGGGTGGGAGATGTATAAAAGAAAGAGACAGGAGGTCAAGAGAAAGGTGCAAGAGGTGAAAAAAAGGGCAAATGAGAGTTGGGGTGAGAGAGTATCAATAAATTTTAGGGAGAATAAAAAGATGTTCTGGAAGGAGGTAAATAAAGTGCGTAAGACAAGGGAGCAAATGGGAACTTCAGTGAAGGGCGCAAATGGGGAGGTGATAACAAGTAGTGGTGATGTGAGAAGGAGATGGGGTGAGTATTTTGAAGGTTTGTTGAATGTGTTTGATGATAGAGTGGCAGATATAGGGTGTTTTGGTCGAGGTGGTGTGCAAAGTGAGAGGGTTAGGGAAAATGATTTGGTAAACAGAGAAGAGGTAGTGAAAGCTTTGCGGAAGATGAAAGCCGGCAAGGCAGCAGGTTTGGATGGTATTGCAGTGGAATTTATTAAAAAAGGGGGTGACTGTATTGTTGACTGGTTGGTAAGGTTATTTAATGTATGTATGACTCATGGTGAGGTGCCTGAGGATTGGCGGAATGCGTGCATAGTGCAATTGTACAAAGGCAAAAGGGATAAGAGTGAGTGCTCAAATTACAGAGGTATAAGTTTGTTGAGTATTCCTGGTAAATTATATGGGAGGGTATTGATTGAGAGGGTGAAGGCATGTACAGAGCATCAGATTGGGGAAGAGCAGTGTGGTTTCAGAAGTGGTAGAGGATGTGTGGATCAGGTGTTTGCTTTGAAGAATGTATGTGAGAAATACTTAGAAAAGCAAATGGATTTGTATGTAGCATTTATGGATCTGGAGAAGGCATATGATAGAGTTGATAGAGATGCTCTGTGGAAGGTATTAAGAATATATGGTGTGGGAGGAAAGTTGTTAGAAGCAGTGAAAAGTTTTTATCGAGGATGTAAGGCATGTGTACGTGTAGGAAGAGAGGAAAGTGATTGGTTCTCAGTGAATGTAGGTGTGCGGCAGGGGTGTGTGATGTCTCCTTGGTTGTTTAATTTCTTTATGGATGGGGTTGTTAGGGAGGTAAATGCAAGAGTTTTGGAAAGAGGGGCAAGTATGAAGTCTGTTGGGGATCAGAGAGCTTGGGAAGTGAGTCAGTTGTTGTTCGCTGATGATACAGCGCTGGTGGCTGATTCATGTGAGAAACTGCAGAAGCTGGTGACTGAGTTGGTAAAGTGTGTGGAAGAAGAAAGTTAAGAGTAAATGTGAATAAGAGCAAGGTTATTAGGTACAGTAGGGTTGAGGGTCAAGTCAACTGGGAGGTGAGTTTGAATGGAGAAAAACTGGAGGAAGTGAAGTGTTTTAGATATCTGGGAGTGGATCTGGCAGCGGATGGAACCATGGAAGCGGAAGTGGATCATAGGGTGGGGGAGGGGGCGAAAATTCTGGGAGCCTTGAAGAATGTGTGGAAGTCGAGAACATTATCTCGGAAAGCAAAAATGGGTATGTTTGAAGGAATAGTGGTTCCAACAATGTTGTATGGTTGCGAGGCGTGGGCTATGGATAGAGTTGTGCGCAGGAGGATGGATGTGCTGGAAATGATATGTTTGAGGACAATGTGTGGTGTGAGGTGGTTTGATCGAGTGAGTAACATAAGGGTAAGAGAGATGTGTGGAAATAAAAAGAGCGTGGTTGAGAGAGCAGAAGAGGGTGTTTTGAAGTGGTTTGGGCACATGGAGAGGATGAGTGAGGAAAGATTGACCAAGAGGATATATGTGTCGGAGGTGGAGGGAACAAGGAGAAGAGGGAAACCAAATTGGAAGTGGAAGGATGGAGTGAAAAAGATTTTGTGTGATCGGGGCCTGAACATGCAGGAGGGTGAAAGGAGGGCAAGGAATAGAGTGAATTGGAGCGATGTGGTATACCGGGGTTGACGTGCTGTCAGTGGATTGAATGAAGGCATGTGAAGCGTCTGGGGTAAGCCATGGAAAGCTGTGTAGGTATGTATATTTGCGTGTGTGGACGTATGTATATACATGTGTATGGGTGGGGTTGGGCCATTTCTTTCGTCTGTTTCCTTGCGCTACCTCGCAAACGCGGGAGACAGCGACAAAGTATAATAAAATATAAAAATAAATAAATACATATATATATATATATATATATATATATATATATATATATATATATATATATATATATATATATATATATATATATATATATATATATATATATATATATATACCTCGCAAACGCGGGAGACAGCGACAAAGTATAAAAGAATATAAAAATAAATAAATATATATATATATATATATATATATATATATATATATATATATATATATATATATGTATATATATATATATATATATATATATATATATATATATATATATATATATATATATATATATATGTATATATATATATATATATATATATATATATATATATATATATATATATATATACATATTATTTTTTCTATTATACTTTGTCGCTGTCTCCCGCGTTTGCGAGGTAGCGCAGGGAAACAGACGAAAGAAATGGCCCAACCCCACCCATACACATGTATATACATACGTCCACACACGCAAATATACATACTTACACAGCTTTCCATGGTTTACCCCAGACGCTTCACATGCCTTGATTCAATCCACTGACAGCACGTCAACCCCGGTATACCACATCGCTCCAATTCACTCTATTCCTGGCCCTCCTTTCACCTTCCTGCATGTTCAGGCCCCGATCACACAAAATCTTTTTCACTCCATCTCTCCACCTCCAATTTGGTCTCCCTCTTCTCCTCGTTCCCTCCACCTCCGACACATATATCCTCTTGGTCAATCTTTCCTCACTCATTCTCTCAATGTGCCCAAACCACTTCAAAACACCCTCTTCTGCTCTCTCAACCACGCTCTCTTTATTTCCACACATCTCTCTTACCCTTACGTTACTCACTCGATCAAACCACCTCACACCACATATTGTCCTCAAACATCTCATTTCCAGCACATCCATCCTCCTGCGCACAACTCTATTCATAGCCCACGCCTCGCAACCATACAACATTGTTGGAACCACTATTCCTTCAAACATACCCATTTTTGCTTTCCGAGATAATGTTCTCGACTTCCACACATTCTTCAAGGCCCCCAGAATTTTCGCCCCCTCCCCCAACCTATGATCCACTTCCGCTTCCATGGTTCCATCCTCTGCCAGATCCACTCCCAGATATCTAAAACACTTTACTTCCTCCAGTTTTTCTCCATTCAAACTCACCTCCCAATTGACTTGACCCTCAAGCCTACTGTACCTAATAACCTTGCTCTTATTCACATTTACTCTTAACTTTCTTCTTCCACACACTTTACCAAACTCAGTCACCAGCTTCTGCAGTTTCTCACATGAATCAGCCACCAGCGCTGTATCATCAGCGAACAACAACTGACTCACTTCCTAAGTTCTCTCATCCCCAACAGACTTCATACTTGCCCCTCTTTCCAAAACTCTTGCATTTACCTCTCTAACAACCCCATCCATAAACAAATTAAACAACCATGGAGACATCACACACCCCTGCCGCAAACCTACATTCACTGAGAACCAATCACTTTCCTCTCTTCCTACACGTACACATGCCTTACATCCTCGATAAAAACTTTTCACTGATTCTGACATCTTTCCTCCCACACCATATATTCTTAATACCTTCCACAGAGCATCTCTATCAACTCTATCATATGCCTTCTCCAGATCCATAAATACTACATACAAATCCATTTGCTTTTCTAAGTATTTCTCACATACATTCTTCAAAGCAAACACCTGATCCACACATCCTCTACCACTTCTGAAACCACACTGCTCTTCCCCAATCTGATGCTCTGTACATGCCTTCACCCTCTCAATCAATACCCTCCCATATAATTTACCAGGAATACTCAACAAACTTATACCTCTGTAATTTGAGCACTCACTCTTATCCCCTTTGCCTTTGTACAATGGCACTATGCACGCATTCCGCCAATCCTCAGGCACCTCACCATGAGTCATACATACATTAAATAACCTTACCAACCAGTCAACAATACAGTCACCCCCTTTTTTAATAAATTCCACTGCAATACCATCCAAACCTGCTGCCTTGCCGGCTTTCATCTTCCGCAAAGCTTTCACTACCTCTTCTCTGTTTACCAAATCATTTTCCCTAACCCTCTCACTTTGCACACCTCCTCGACCAAAACACCCTATATCTGCCACTCTATCATCAAACACATTCAACATATATATATATATATATATATATATATATATGTGTGTACATTGAGATGTATAGGTATGTATATTTGCCTGTATGGACGTGTATTTATATACATGTGTATGTGGGTGGGTTAGGCCATTTCTTTCGTCTGTTTCCTTGCGCTACCTCGCAAACGCGAGAGACAGCGACAAAGCAAAATGAAATATATATATATATATATATATATATATATATATATATATATATATATATATATATATATATATATATATATATATATGATTTAGCGAGTAATCGAGTACATTCCCATAAGTCCACAGGGAAATGAAACATGATAAGTTCCCAAGTGCACTTTCGTGTAATGATCACTTCAGGGGAGATACGAGAAAGAAATATAAATAAGTTGATATACAACGAAGAGACGTAGCTAGGACGCCATTTGGTAAACAATTAAACAATTAGTCACTTGTTTACCAAATGGCGTCTCATCTAGGTCTCTTCGTTGTATATCAACTGACTTATGTTTCTTTATCTCCAGTGATGATGTGATTACTACACGAAAGTGTACTTAGGATCTTAATCGTGTTTCATATCCTCGTGGACTCATAGAATGTTTGCAAACGAATATAATGCATATGAACGGGCAATTTCATAAAACACATAATACCCTCTAGCAGCCGGGATTCGAACTCAGGACCTTTTGTGTGGTATTCGGATACGATGCGGTTAGGATATCATTGCCCCTAATAGAGAAACGACTATTCGATTGCAAGTGATTGAATACCCTTTGTCCGATATCCATATGCAACGGTTCCCACACCGGTCAAATCCTATCAGGCTCACATTAACAGCTGCAAGCATTTTACAAAACCTTACTGTACAAACGTATAATGCATTCCAACAACTAAGATTCGAACCCAGGATCTTTTGCTTGGTATTCGGGAACGCTTGCAACTAGGCTATGATCGTCTCTAATTGGAAAATTATTGCATGATTACAATTAAGCGAATACCCTTTGTCCCACATCTATGAGCAATGAGGTGCATGCCTCTCACTTCCCATCAGGGCCACATTGCCAGCAGATAGCATTTTACATAACCTTATTGTACAAACGCAGAGGTGTATGTACACGACTACAGTGCATACAAAAGCGCACTTTCATAGAATACAAAATACCCTCCTTTAGCCAGGATTCGAACCCAGGACCTTTTGCGTGGTATTCTTGAACGCTACCAGCTAGTCAATGATCGCCCGTAATAGGGAAATGACTACTCGATTACAAGTGATCAAATACTCTTCGTCTCACATTCATGACCAACGTGGTCTACACCGGTCAAATCCCATCAGGCTTACATTACCAGCAGATAGCATTTCACAAAACCTTGTCGTACAAACAAGGAGGTATATGAACATGAATATAGTGCATATGAACGCATACTTTCGTAAAAGATCTAATACCATCTAACGGCCAGAAGTCGAGCCCAGGACGTTTTCCGTGGTATTCGTAAATGCAGACGGCTAGGTTAAAATCATCCCTGATAGGGAAATGACTCCGGTTAAAAGAAATCGAATACCCTTCGTCTAACGTCCGTAAGCATCAGGGTTTACACCGGTAAAATCCCATCAGCCTCACATTATCAGCAGTTAGAATTTTACAGAGCCTTACGTATGTGAACCCTAATATAGTGTATATGAACGCTCCCTTTCATAGAATACATAATACCTTCCAACAGCCAGGCCTCGAGCCCAGGACCTTTTGCATGGTATTTAGGAACGCTAACGGCTAGGTTGTGATCGCCCCTAACAGGGAAATGACTATCTGATCTCAAGTAATAGAATACCCTTCGTCTTACACCCATCAGCACATGATCTACACAGGTCAAGTCCCAACAAGTTTAAATTACCAACAAATAGCATTTTACAAAACCCTACTGTACAAACGCGGAGGTGTATGAAAACGAATACTGTGCACATGAAAGTGCACTTTATTTATATAATAGCCTACAACAACCAGGATTCGAACGTAAGTCGTTTTGTGTTGTTGAAGGGTTCTGGGTTTTAATCCTAGCTGTTGGCCAGTATTATGTGAAGCGTTTTAGATATCTGGGAGTGCAATTACCAGCAAATGAAACCATGGAAGTGGAAGTGAGCCTTAGGGTAGGGGAGGGGGGGAAGGTTCTGGGAGTGATGAAAAATGTGTGGAAAGAAAAAACGTTATCTCGGTGAACAAAAATCGGAATGTTGTAAGGAAAAGTAGTTCCAACAATATAATATGGTTGCGAGGCATGTGCTATAGAGAGGGTTGTACGGAGGTGAGTGGATGTGTTGGAAATGAAATATTTGAGGACAGTATGTGGTGTGAGGAGGTTTGATCGAGTAAGTAATGAAGGGGCTAACCAGAAGAGTGCTAATAAAAAGATTATGGTTGAGAGAGCAGAAGAGGGTGTGTTTAAATGATTTGGACATATGGAGAGAATGAATGAGGAGAGATTGAAAAAGCGAACATGTATGTCAGACGTGGACGGAAGAAGGAGAAGCTGGAGACCAAATTGGAGGTGGAGAGGGATGGAGTGAGAAAGATTTTGGGCGAACGTGTCCTGAACATGAAAAAAAGAAGAGAGGAGTGCAAGGAATAGGAAGAATTGAAACGGTTTGGTATACCGGGGTCGAAATGCCGACAATGTCCTGAACGAGGGTAGGGGAAACAACAGGGGTAAACCATGGAAAGATGTGCGAGAAATGGATGCGAATAGGAAACTGGGGGTTTGGTGTATTATAATTTATATACATATATATATATAATATATATATATATATATATATATATATATATATATATATATATATATATATATATGTATATATATATTACATTTATTATTTTATTTTGCTTTGTCGCTGTCTCTCCAGAAGTAGCGCAAGGAAACAGACGAAAGAATGACCCAACCCACCCACATACACATGTATATATATATATATATATATATATATATATATATATATATATATATATATATATATATATATATATATATATATATATATATATATCCTCCCCTCCTTGTATTAACTTTCTAAAATGGGAAACAGAAGAAGGAGTCACGCGGGGAGTGCTCATCCTCCTCGAAGGCTCAGAGTGGGGTGCCTAAATGTGTGTGGATGTAACCAAGATGTGAAAAAAGGAGAGGTAGGTAGTATGTTTGAGGAAAGGAACCTGGATGTTTTGGCTCTGAATGAAACGAAGCTCAAGGGTAAAGGGGAAGAGTGGTTTGGGAATGTCTGGGGAGTAAAGTCAGGGGTTAGTGAGAGGACAAGAGCAAGGGAAGGAGTAGCAATACTCCTGAAACAGGAGTTGTGGGAGTATGTGATAGAATGTAAGAAAGTAAATTCTCGATTAATATGGGTAAAACTGAAAGTTGATGGAGAGAGGTGGGTGATTATTGGTGCATATGCACCTGGGCATGAGAAGAAAGATCATGAGAGGCAAGTGTTTTGGGAGCAGCTGAATGAGTGTGTTAGTGGTTTTGATGCACGAGACCGGGTTATAGTGATGGGTGATTTGAATGCAAAGGTGAGTAATGTGGCAGTTGAGGGAATAATTGGTATACATGGGGTGTTCAGTGTTGTAAATGGAAATGGTGAAGAGCTTGTAGATTTATGTGCTGAAAAAGGACTGATGATTGGGAATACCTGGTTTAAAAAGCGAGATATACATAAGTATACTTATGTAAGTAGGAGAGATGGCCAGAGAGCGTTATTGGATTACGTGTTGATTGACAGGCATGCAAAAGAGAGACTTTTGGATGTTAATGTGCTGAGAGGTGCAACTGGAGGGATGTCTGATCATTATCTTGTGGAGGCTAAGGTGAAGATTTGTATGGGTTTTCAAAAAAGAAGAGTGAATGTTGGGGTGAAGAGGGTGGTGAGAGTAAGTGAGCTTGGGAAGGAGACCTGTGTGATGAAGTACCAAGAGAGACTAAGTACAGAATGGAAAAAGGTGAGAACGAAGGAAGTAAGGGGAGTGGGGGAGGAATGGGATGTATTTAGGGAATCAGTGATGGATTGCGCAAAAGATGCTTGTGGCATGAGAAGAGAGGGAGGTGGGTTGATTAGAAAGGGTAGTGAGAGGTGGGATGAAGAAGTAAGAGTATTAGTGAAAGAGAAGAGAGAGGCATTTGGACAATTTTTGCAGGGAAAAAATGCAATTGAGTGGGAGATATATAAAAGAAAGAGACAGGAGGTCAAGAAAAAGGTGCAAGAGGTGAAAAAAAGGGCAAATGAGAGTTGGGGTGAGAGAGTATCATTAAATTTTAGGGAGAATAAAAAGATGTTCTGGAAGGAGGTAAATAAAGTGCGTAAGACTAGGGAGCAAATGGGAACTTCAGTGAAGGGCGCAAATGGGGAGGTGAAAACAAGTAGTGGTGATGTGAGGAGATGGAGTGAGTATTTTGAAGGTTTGTTGAATGTGTTTGATGATAGAGTGGCAGATATAGGGTGTTTTGGTCGAGGTGGTGTGCAAAGTGAGAGGGTTAGGGAAAATGATTTGGTAAACAGAGAAGAGGTAGTGAAAGCTTTGCGGAAGATGAAAGCCGGCAAGGCAGCAGGTTTGGATGGTATTGCAGTGGAATTTATTAAAAAAGGGGGTGACTGTATTGTTGACTGGTTGGTAGGGTTATTTAATGTATGTATGACTCATGGTGAGGTGCATGAGGATTGGCGGAATGCGTGCATAGTGCCATTGTACAAAGGCAAAGGGGATAAGAGTGAGTGCTCAAATTACAGGGGTATAAGTTTGTTGAGTATTCCTGGTAAATTATATGGGAGGGTATTGATTGAGAGGGTGAAGGCATGTACAGAGCATCAGATTGGGGAAGAGCAGTGTGGTTTCAGAAGTGGTAGAGGATGTGTGGATCAGGTGTTTGCTTTGAAGAATGTATGTGAGAAATACTTAGAAAAGCAAATGGATTTGCATGTAGCATTTATGGATCTGGAGAAGGCATATGATAGAGTTGATAGGGATGGTCTGTGGAAGGTTTTAAGAATATATGGTGTGGGAGGCAAGTTGTTAGAAGCAGTGAAAAGTTTTTATCGAGAATGTAAGGCATGTGTACGTGTAGGAAGAGAGGAAAGTGATTGGTTCTCAGTGAATGTAGGTTTGCGGCAGGAGTGTGTGATGTCTCCATGGTTGTTTAATTTGTTTATGGATACGGTTGTTAGGGAGGTAAATGCAAGAGTTTTGGAAAGAGGGGCAAGTATGAAGTCTGTTAGGGATGAGAGAGCTTGGGAAGTGAGTCAGTTGTTGTTCGCTGATGATACAGCGATGTTGGCTGATTCATGTGAGAAACTGCAGAAGCTGGTGACTGAGTTTGGAAAAGTGTGTGAAAGAAGAAAGTTAAGAGTAAATGTGAATAAGAGCAAGGTTATTAGGTACAGTAGGGTTGAGGGTCAAGTCAATTGGGAGGTGAGTTTTAATGGAGAAAAACTGGAGGAAGTGAAGTGTTTTAGATATCTGGGAGTGGATCTGACAGCGGATGGAACCATGGAAGCGGAAGTGGATCATAGGGTGGGGGAGGGGGCGAAAATTCTGGGAGCCTTGAAGAATGTGTGGAAGTCGAGAACATTATCTCGGAAAGCAAAAATGGGTATGTTTGAAGGAATAGTGGTTCCAACAATGTTGTATGGTTGCGAGGCGTGGGCTATGGATAGAGTTGTGCGCAGGAGGATGGATGTGCTGGAAATGAGATGTTTGAGGACAATGTGTGGTGTGAGGTGGTTTGATCGAGTGAGTAACGTAAGGGTAAGAGAGATGTGTGGAAATAAAAAGAGCGTGGTTGAGAGAGCAGAAGAGGGTGTTTTGAAGTGGTTTGGGCACATGGAGAGAATGAGTGAGGAAAGATTGACCAAGAGGATATATGTGTCGGAGGTGGAGGGAACGAGGAGAAGAGAGAGACCAAATTGGAGGTGGAAAGATGGAGTGAAAAAGATTTTGTGTGATCGGGGCCTAAACATGCAGGAGGGTGAAAGGAGGGCAAGGAATAGAGTGAATTGGAGCGATGTGGTATACCGGGTTGACGTGCTGTCAGTGGATTGAATCAAGGCATGTGAAGCGTCTGGGGTAAACCATGGAAAGCTGTGTAGGTATGTATATCTGCGTGTGTGGACGTATGTATATACATGTGTATGGGGCGGGGGTTGGGCCATTTCTTTCGTCTGTTTCCTTGCGCTACCTCGGAAACGCGCGAGACAGCGACAAAGTATAATAAAAAAAAATAAAATAATATATATATATATATATATATATATATATATATATATATATATATATATATATATATATATATATATATGCATATATGTATATAGATACACCTTTGTACAATGGCACTCTGCACGCACTTCGCCAATCCTGAGGAAACTCACCATGAAGCATACACGCACTAAATAACCTTACCAACCAGTCAATAATACAGTCACCCCCTTTTTTAATACATTCCACTGCAATACCATCCAAACCTGCTGCCTTGCCGGCTTTCATCTTCCGCAAAGCTTTTACTTCCTCTTCTCTGTTTACCAAATCATTTCCCCTAACCCTCTCACTTTGCATACCACCTCAACCAAAACATCCTATATCTGCCACTCTATCATCAAACACATTCAACAAACCTTCAAAATACTCACTCCATCTCCTTCTCACATCACCAATACTTGTTATCACCTCCCCATTAGCCCCCTTCACTGAAGTTCCCAATTGCTCCCTTGTCTTAGGCACTTTATTTACCTCCTTCCAAAACATCTTTTTATTCTCCCTAAAATTTAATGATACTCTCTCACGCCAACTCTCATTTGACCTCTTTTTCAACTCTTGCCCTCCTGTCTCTTTCTTCTATACATCTCCCACTCAATTGCATTTTTTCCCTGCAAAAATCGTCCAATTGCCTATCTCTTGTCTTTCACTAATAATCTTACTTCTTCATCCCACCACTCACTACCCTTTCTAATCAACCCACCTCCCACGCTTCTCATGCCACAAGCATGTTTTGCGCAAGCCATCACTGCCTCCCTAAATACATATTCATTCCCATCGCCATCTCGCCACATATGAAATAACAACCCCCTCTCCCCTCAGTCTCTAGCTGTCATGTATTAATGCACTGAAACCAAAGCTCACTTTCCACATCCAGGCGCCAGAGAAACTTTCCATGGTTTACACCAAACACTTCAAATGCCTTGGTTCAATCCATTGACAGCACGTCGACCCCGGTATACCACATCGTTCCAATTCACTCTATTCACTCTATTTCCACCTCCAATTTGGTCTCCCACTTCTCGTTCCCTCCACCGCTGACACATATATCCTCTTTGTCAATCGTTCCTCACTCATTCTCTCCATGTGGCCAAACCATTTCAAAACACCCTCTTCAGCTCTCTCAACCACACTCTTTTTATTACCACACATCTCTCTTACCCTATCATTAATTACCCGGTCAAACAACATCACACCACATATTGTCCTCAAACATCTTTCAAGCACATCCACCCTCCTCCGCACAACTATATCTATAGCCCACGCTTCGCAACCATACAACATTGTTGGAACCACTATTCCTTCAAACATACCCATTTTTGCTTTCCGAGATAATATTCTCGACTTCCTCACATTCTTCAAGGCTCAGAATTTTCAACCTCAACCCACCCAATGATTCACTTCCGCTTCCATGGTTCCATCCGCTGCCAAATCCACTCCCAGATATCTGATACCATTCACTTCCTCCAGTTTTTCTCCATTCAAACTTACCTCCCAATTGACTTGACCCTCAACCCTACTGTACCTAATAAACTGGGTCTTATTCACATATACTCTCAACTTTCTTCTTTCACGCACTTTACCAAATTCAGTCACCAGCTTCTGCAGTTTCTCACATGAATCAGCCACCATAGCTATATCATCAGCGAACAACAACTGACTCACTTCCCATGCTCTCTCATCCACAACAAACTGCATACTCGCCCCTCTTTCCAAAACTCCTGCATTCACCTCCCTAACAACCCCATCCATAGACAAATTAAACAACCACGCAAACATGACACACCCCTGCCGCAAACCTAAATTCACTGAGAACCAATCACTTTCCTCTCTTCCTACACGTACACATGCCTTACATCCTCGATAAAAACTTTTCACTGCTTCTAACAACTTGCCTCCCACACCATATATTCTTAATACCTTCCACAGAGCATCTCTATCAACTCTATCATATGCCTTCTCCAGATCCATAAATGCTACATACAAATCCATTTGCTTTTCTAAGTATTTCTCACATACATTCTTCAAAGCAAACACCTGATCCACATATCCTTTACCACTTCTGAAACCACACTGCTCTTTCCCAATCTGATGCTCTGTACATGCCTTCACCCTATCAATCAATACCCTCCCATATAATTTCCCAGTAATACTCAACAAACTTATAACACTATAAGTTGAGCACCCACCTTTGTCCCCTTTACCTTTGTAAAATGGCACTATGCAAGCATTCCGGCAATCCTCAGGCACTTCACCATGAATCATACTTACATTAAGTAACCTTATCAACCAATCAATAATGCAGTTAGCCCCTTTTTTTAATAAATTCCACTGCAATACTATCCAAACCTGCTGCCTTGCCGACTTTCATCTTCCGCAAGCTTTTACTACCTCATCTCTGTGTACCAAATCATTTTTCCTAACCCTCACACTTTGCACACCACCTCGACCAAAACACCCTGTATCTGCCACTCTATCACCAAACACATTCAACAAACCTTCAAAATACTCACCCCATCTCCTTTTCACGTCACTACTAATTATTATCACCTCCCTATTAGCCCCCTTCATTGAAGTTCCTATTTGCTCCCTTGTCTTACGCACTTTATCTACCTCCTTCCAAAACATCTTTTTATTATCCCTAAAATTTGATGATGCTCTCTCACCCCAACTCTCATTTGCCCTCTTTTTCACCTCTTGCACTTTTCTCTTGACCTCCTGCCTCTTGCTTTTATATATCTCCCACTAATTTGCATTTTCTCTGCAAAAATCGTCCAAATGCCTTTCTCTTCTCTTTCACTAATAATCTTATTTCTTCATCCCACCACTCACTACTCTTTCTAATCTGCCCAACTCCCAAACTTCTCATGCCACAAGCATCTTCTGCGCAAACCAACGCTGTTTCCCTAAATACATCCCATTCCTCCTCCACTCTCCTTACCTCCTTTGTTCTCACCTTTTTCCATTCTGTACTCATTCTTTTCTGTTACTCCCTCACACATGTCTCCTTCTCAAGCTGTCTTACTCTCACCACTCTCTTCACCCCAACATTTTTTTTTCTTTTCTGAAAACCTCTACAAATCTTCACCTTCGCCTCCACAAGATAATGATGAGACATCCCTCCAGTTGCAACTCTCAGCACATTACCATCCAAAAGTCTCTCTATCGCGCGTCTATCAATTAACACTTAAACCAATAACGCTCTCTGGCCATCTTTCCTACTTACATACGTATACTTATGTATATCTCGCTTTTTAAGCAAAGTATTCAAAATCAGCAGCCCTTTTCCAGCACATAAATCTACAAGCTCTTCACCATTTCCATCTACAACACTGAACACACCATGTATACCAATCATTCCGTCAACTGCCGCATTACTCACCTTTGCATTCATATCACTCACCACTATAACCCGGTCTCGTGCATCAAAACCACTAACACACTCATTCAGCCCTTCCCAAATCACTTGCCTCACATGATCTTTCTTCCCATGCCCAGGTGAATATGCACCAATAATCACCCATCTCTCTCCATCTACCTTCAGTTTTACCCATATCAATCTAGAGTTTACTTTCTCACACTCTATCACATACTCCCACCACTCCTGTTTCAGGAGTAGTGCTACTCCTTCCTTTGCTCTCGTCCTCTCACTAACCCCTGACTTTACTCCCAAGACATTTCCAAAACACTCTTTCCCTTTCCCCTTGAGCTTCGTTTCACTCAGAGCCAAAACATCCAAGTTCCTTTCCTCAAACATATTACCTATCTCTTCTTTTTTCTCATCTTGGTTACATCCAAGGGGAGGGAGCGGGTGGCTGGAAATCCTCACCTCTCGTTTTTTTTCAATTTTCCAAAAAGAAGGAACAGAGAAGGGGGCCAGGTGAGGATATTCCCTCAAAGGCCCAGTCCTCGGTTCTTAATGCTACCTCGCTATCGCGGGAAATGGCGAATTGTACGAAAGAAATATATATATATATATATTTTAGGGAGAATAAAAAGATGTTCTGGAAGGAGGTAAATAAAGTGCGTAAGACAAGGGAGCAAATGGGAACTTCAGTGAAGGGCGCAAATGGGGAGGTGATAACAAGTAGTGATGATGTGAGAAGGAGATGGAGTGAGTATTTTGAAGGTTTGTTGAATGTGTTTGATGATAGAGTGGCAGATATAGGGTGTTTTGGTCGAGGTGGTGTGCAAAGTGAGAGGGTTAGGGAAAATGATTTGGTAAACAGAGAAGAGGTAGTGAAAGCTTTGCGGAAGATGAAAGCCGGCAAGGCAGCAGGTTTGGATGGTATTGCAGTGGAATTTATTAAAAAAGGGGGTGACTGTATTGTTGACTGGTTGGTAAGGTTATTTAATGTATGTATGACTCATGGTGAGGTGCCTGAGGATTGGCGGAATGCGTGCATAGTGCCATAGTACAAAGGCAAAGGGGATAAGAGTGAGTGCTCAAATTACAGAGGTATAAGTTTGTTGAGTATTCCTGGTAAATTATATGGAAGGGTATTGATTGAGAGGGTGGAGGCATGTACAGAGCATCAGATTGGGGAAGAGCAGTGTGGTTTCAGAAGTGGTAGAGGATGTGTGGATCAGGTGTTTGCTTTGAAGAATGTATGTGAGAAATACTTAGAAAAGCAAATGGATTTGTATGTAGCATTTATGGATCTGGAGAAGGCATATGATAGAGTTGATAGAGATGCTCTGTGGAAGGTATTAAGAATATATGGTGTGGGAGGCAAGTTGTTAGAAGCAGTGAAAAGTTTTTATCGAGGATGTAAGGCATGTGTACGTGTAGGAAGAGAGGAAAGTGATTGTTTCTCAGTGAATGTAGGTTTGCGACAGGGGTGTGTGATGTCTCCATGGTTGTTTAATTTGTTTATGGATACGGTTGTTAGGGAGGTAAATGCAAGAGTTTTGGAAAGAGGGGCAAGTATGAAGTCTGTTGGGGATGAGAGAGCTTGGGAAATGAGTCAGTTGTTGTTCGCTGATGATACAGCGCTGGTGGCTGATTCATGTGAGAAACTGCAGAAGCTGGTGACTGAGTTTGGAAAAGTGTGTGGAAGAAGAAAGTTAAGAGTATATGTCAATAAGAGCAAGGTTATTAGGTACAGTAGGGTTGAGGGTCAAGTCAATTGGGAGGTGAGTTTGAATGGAGAGAAACTGGAGGAAGTAAAGTGTTTTAGATATCTGGGAGTGGATCTGGCAGCGGATGGAACCATGGAAGCGGAAGTGGATCATAGGGTGGGGGAGGGGGCGAGAATCCTGGGGGCCTTGAAGAATGTGTGGAAGTCGAGAACATTATCTCGGAAAGCAAAAATGGGTATGTTTGAAGGAATAGTGGTTCCAACAATGTTGTATGGTTGCGAGGCGTGGGCTATGGATAGAGTTGTGCGCAGGAGGGTGGATGTGCTGGAAATGAGATGTTTGAGGACAATGTGTGGTGTGAGGTGGTTTGATCGAGTGAGTAACGTAAGGGTAAGAGAGATGTGTGGAAATAAAAAGAGCGTGGTTGAGAGAGCAGAAGAGGGTGTTTTGAAGTGGTTTGGGCACATGGAGAGGATGAGTGAGGAAAGATTGACCAAGAGGATATATGTGTTGGAGGTGGAGGGAACAAGGAGAAGAGGGAGAACAAATTGGAGGTGGAAAGATGGAGTGAAAAAGATTTTGTGTGATCGGGGCCTGAACATGCAGGAGGGTGAAAGGAGGGCAAGGAATAGAGTGAATTGGAGCGATGTGGTATACCGGGGTTGACGTGCTGTCAGTGGATTGAAGCAAGGCATGTGAAGCGTCTGGGGTAAACCATGGAAAGCTGTGTAGGTATGTATATTTGCGTGTGTGGACGTATGTATATACATGTGTATGGGGGGGGTTGGGCCATTTCTTTCGTCTGTTTCCTTGCGCTACCTCGCAAACGCGGGAGACAGCGACAAAGTATAATAAAATAAATAATAAATAAAAAAAATATATATATATATATATATATATATATATATATATATATATATATATATATATGTTCTTATTTATTTATTTTCCTTTGTCGTTGTCTCACGCGTTTGCGAGGTAGCGCAAGGAAACAGACGAAAGAAATGGCCAACCCACCCCCATACACATGTACATATATACACGTCCACACACGCAAATATACATACCTATACTTCTCAATGTACACATATATATACACACACAGACATATACATATATACCCATTCACACAATTCACACTGTCTGCCTTTATTCATTCCTATCGTAACCTCACCACACATGGAATACCATCCCCTCCCCCCTCATGTGTGCGAGGTAGCGCTAGGAAAAGACAACAAAGACCCCATTCGTTCACACTCAGTCTCTCGCTGTCATGCAATAATGCCCGAAACCACACCTCCCTTTCCACATCCAGGCCCCACACAACTTTCCATGGTTTACCCCAGACGCTTCACATGCCTTGATTCAATCCACTGACAGCACGTCAACCCCGGTATACCAAATCGATCCAATTCACTCTATTCCTTGCCCGACTTTCACCGTTCCTGCATGTTCAGGCTCCGATCACTCAAAATCTTTTTCACTCCATCTTTCCACCTCCAATTTGGTCTCCCACTTCTCCTCGTTCCCTCCACCTCCGACACATATATCCTCTTTGTCAATCTTTCCTCACTAATTCTCTCAATGTGCCAAACCATTTCAAAACACCCTGTTCTGCTCTCTCAACCAGGCTCATTTTATTTCCACACATCTCTCTTACCCTTACATTATTTACTCGATCAAACCACCTCACACCACACATTGTCCTCAAACATCTCATTTCCAGCACATCCACCCTCCTGCGCACAACTCTATCCATATCCCACGCCTCGCAACCATAAAACATTGATGGAACCACTATTCCTTCAAACATACCCATTTTTGCTTTCCGAGATAATGTTCTCGACTTCCACACATTCTTCAAGGCCTCAACCCTACTGTACCTAATAACCTTGCTCTTATACACATTTACTCTAAACTTTCTTCTTTCACACACTTTATCAAACTCAGTCACCAGCTTCTGCAGTTTCTCACATGAATCAGCCGCCACCGCTGTATCATCAGCGAACAACAACTGACTCTATTCCCAAGCTCTCTCATCCACAACAGACTTCATACTTACCCCTCTTTTCAAAACTCTTGCATCCACCTCCCTAACAACCCCATCCAAAAACAAATTAAACAACCATGGAGATATCACACACCCCTGCCGCAAACCTACATTCACTGAGAACCAATCACTTTCCGCTCTTCCTACACGTACACATGCCTTACATCCTCGATAAAAACTTTTCACTGCTTCTAACAACTTGCCTCCCACAACATATATTCTTAATACCTTCCGCAGAGCATCTCTATCAACTCTATCATATGCCTTCTCCAGATCCATAAATGCTACATACAAATCCATTTGCTTTTCTAAGTATTTCTCACATACATTCTTCAAAGCAAACACCTGATCCACATATCCTTTACCACTTCTGAAACCACACTGCTCTTTCCCAATCTGATGCTCTGTACATGCCTTCACCCGCTCAATCAATACCCTCCCATATAATTATATATATATATATATATATATATATATATATATATATATATATATATATATATATATATATATATATATATATATATATATATATATAACAAATTATATGGGAGGGTATTGATTGAGAGGGTGAAGGCATGTACAGAGCATCAGATTGGGGAAGAGCAGTGTGGTTTCAGAAGTGGTAGAGGATGTGTGGATCAGGTGTTTGCTTTGAAGAATGTATGTGAGAAATACTTAGAAAAGCAAATGGATTTGTATGTAGCATTTATGGATCTGGAGAAGGCATATGATAGAGTTGACAGAGATGCTCTGTGGAAGGTATTAAGAATATATGGTGTGGGAGGAAAGTTGTTAGAAGCAGTGAAAAGTTTTTATCGAGGATGTAAGGCATATGTACGTGTAGGAAGAGAGGAAAGTGATTGGTTCTCAGTGAATGTAGGTTTGCGGCAGGGGTGTGTGATGTCTCCATGGTTGTTTAATTAGTTTATGGATGGGGTTGTTAGGGAGGTAAATGCAAGAGTTTTGGAAAGAGGGGCAAGTATGAAGTCTGTTGGGGATGAGAAAGCTTGGGAAGTGAGTCAGTTGTTGTTCGCTGATGATACAGCGCTGGTGGCTGATTCATATGAGAAACTGCAGAAGCTGGTGACTGAGTTTGGTAAAGTGTGTGGAAAAAGAAAGTTAAGAGTAAATGTGAATAAGAGCAAGGTTATTAGGTACAGTAGGGTTGAGGGTCAAGTCAACTGGGAGGTGAGTTTTAATGGAGAAAAACTGGAGGAAGTGAAGTGTTTTAGATATCTGGGAGTGGATCTGGCAGCGGATGGAACCATGGAAGCGGAAGTGGATCATAGGGTGGGGGAGGGGGCTAAAATTCTGGGGACCTTAAAGAATGTGTGGAAGTCGAGAACATTATCTCGGAAAGCAAAAATGGGTATGTTTGAAGGAATAGTGGTTCCAAAAATGTTGTATGGTTGCGAGGCGTGGGCTATGGATAGAGTTGTGCGCAGGAGGATGGATGTGCTGGAAATGAGATGTTTGAGGACAATGTGTGGTGTGAGGTGGTTTGATCGAGTGAGTAACGTAAGGGTAAAAGAGATGTGTGGTAATAAAAAGAGCGTGGTTGAGAGAGCAGAAGAGTGTGTTTTGAAGTGGTTTGGGCACATGGAGAGAATGAGTGAGGAAAGATTGACCAAGAGGATATATGTGTCGGAGGTGGAGGGAACAAGGAGAAGAGGGAGACCAAATTGGAGGTGGAAAGATGGAGTGAAAAAGATTTTGTATGATCGGGGCCTGAACATGCAGGAGGGTGAAAGGAGGGCAAGGAATAGAGTGAATTGGAGCGATGTGTTATACCGGGGTTGACGTGCTGTCAGTGGATTGAATCAAGGCATGTGAAGCGTCTGGGGTAAACCATGGAAAGCTGTTTAGGTATGTATATTTGCGCGTGTGGACGTATGTAAATACATATGTATGGGGTGGTTTGGGCCATTTCTTTCGTCCGTTTCCCTGCGCTACCTCGCAAACGCGGGAGACAGCGACAAAGTATAAAAAAAAAAAAATATATATATATATATATATATATATATATATATATATATATATATATATATATATATATATATATATATATATATATATATATTTATATATATATATATATATATATATATATATATATATATATATATATATATATATATATATATATATATATATATATATTTATATATATATATATATATATATATATATATATATATATATATATATATATATATATATATATATATATATATATATATATATATATATATATATATATATATATGTATATATATATATATATATATATATATATATATATATATATATATATATATATATATATATATATATATATATATATATATTTTTTTTTTTTTTTTTTATACTTTGTCGCTGTCTCCCGCGTTTGCGAGGTAGCGCAAGGAAACAGACGAAAGAAATGGCCCAACCCCCCCCATACACATGTACATACACACGTCCACACACGCAAATATACATACCTACACATACCTATATATATATATATATATATATATATATATATATATATATATATATATATATATATATATATGGGGTGGGAGGAAAGTTGTTAGAAGCAGTGAAAAGTTTTTATTGAGGGTGTAAGGCATGTGTACGTGTAGGAAGAGAGGAAAGTGATTGGTTCTCAGTGAATGTAGGTTTGCGGCAGGGGTGTGTGATGTCTCCATGGTTGTTTAATTAGTTTATGGATGGGGTTGTTAGGGAGGTGAATGCAAGAGTTTTGGAAAGAGTGGCAAGTATGAAGTCTGTTGGGGATGAGAGAGCTTGGGAAGTGAGTCAGTTGTTGTTCGCTGATGATACAGCGCTGGTGGCTGATTCATGTGAGAAACTGCAGAAGCTGGTGACTGAGTTTGGTAAAGTGTGTGGAAGAAGAAAGTTAAGAGTAAATGTGAATAAGAGCAAGGTTATTAGGTACAGTAGGCTTGAGGGTCAAGTCAATTGGGAGGTGAGTTTGAACGGAGAAAAACTGGAGGAAGTGAAGTGTTTTAGATGTCTGGGAGTGGATCTGGCAGCGGATGGAACCATGGAAGCGGAAGTGGATCATAGGGTGGGGGAGGGGGCGAAAATTCTGGGGGCCTTGAACAATGTGTGGAAGTCGAGAACATTATCTCGGACAGCAAAAATGGGTATGTTTGAAGGAATAGTGGTTCCAACAATGTTGTATGGTTGCGAGGCGTGGGCTATGGATAGAGTTGTGCGCAGGAGGATGGATGTGCTGGAAATGAGATGTTTGAGGACAATGTGTGGTGTGAGGTGGTTTGATCGAGTGAGTAACGTAAGGGTAAAAGAGATGTGTGGAAATAAAAAGAGCGTGGTTGAGAGAGCAGAAGAGGGTGTTTTGAAGTGGTTTGGGCACATGGAGAGGATGAGTGAGGAAAGATTGACCAAGAGGATATATGTGTCGGAGGTGGAGGGGGCAAGGGGAAGAGGGAGACCAAATTGGAGGTGGAAAGATGGAGTGTAAAAGATTTTGTGTGATCGGGGCCTGAACATGCAGGAGGGTGAAAGGAGGGCAAGGAATAGAGTGAATTGGAGCGATGTGGTATACCGGGGTTGACGTGCTGTCAGTGGATTGAATCAAGGCATATGAAGCGTCTGGGGTAAACCAAGGAAAGCTGTGTAGGTATGTATATTTGCGTGTGTGGACGTATGTATATACATGTGTATGGGGGGGGGGTTGGGCCATTTCTTTCGTCTGTTTCCTTGCGCTACCTCGTAAACGCGGGAGACAGCGACAAAGTATAAAAAAAAAAAAATAAAAGATATATATATATATATACATATATATATATATATATATATATATATATATATATATATATATATATATATATATATATATATATATATATATATATATATATATATATATATATATATATATATATATATATATATATATATATATATATATATATATAAGGTGAGAACAAAGGAGGTAAGGGGAGTGGGGGAGGAATGGAATATATTTAGGGAAGCAGTGATGGCTTGCGCAAAAGATGCTTGTGGCATGAGAAGCGTGGGAGGTGGGTTGATAAGAAAGGGTAGTGAGTGCTGGCATGAAGAAGTAAGATTATTAGTGAAAGACAAGAGAGAGACATTTGGACGATTTTTGCAGGGAAAAAATGCAAATGAGTGGGAGATGTATAAAAGAAAGATGCAGGAGGTCAAGAGAAAGGTGCAAGAGGTGAAAAAGAGGGCAAATGAGAGTTGGGCTAAGAGAGTGTCATTAAATTTTAGGGAGAAGAAAAAGATGTTCGGGAGGGAGGTAAAAAAGTGCGTAAGACAAGGGAGCAAATAGGAACTTCAGTGAAGGGGGTTAATGGGGAGGTGATAACAAGTAGTGGTGACGTGAGAAGGAGATGGAGTGAGTATTTTGAAGGTTTGTTGAATGTGTTTGATGATAGAGTGGCAGATATGGCAGATATAGGGTGTTTTGGTCAAGATGTTGTGAAAAGTGAGAGGGTTAGGGAAAATGATTTGGTAAACAGAGAAGAGGTAGTAAAAGCCTTTCGGAAGATGAAAGCCGGCAAGGCAGCAGGTTTGGATGGTATTGCAGTGGAATTTATTAGAAAAGGGGGTGACTGTATTGTTAACTGGTTGGTAAGCTTATTTAATGTATGTATGATTCATGGTGAGGTTCCTGAGTATTGACGGAATGCTTGCATAGTGCCATTGTACAAAGGCAAAGGGAATAAGAGTGATTGCTCAAATTACAGAGGTATAAGTTTGTTGAGTATTCCTGGTTAATTATATGGAAGGGTATTGATTGAGAAGGCGAAGGCATGTCCAGAGCATCAGACTGGGGAAGAGCAGTGTGGTTTCAGAAGTGGTAGAGGATGTGTGGATAAGGTGTTTTCTTTGAAGGATATATGTGAGAAATACTTAGAAAAGCAAATGGATTTGTATGTAGCATTTATGGATCTGGAGAAGGCATATGACAGAGTTGATAGAGATGCTCTGTGGAAGGTACTAAGAATATATGGTGTGGGAGGCAAGTTGTTAGAAGCAGTGAAAAGTTTTCATCTAGGATGTAAGGCATGTGCACGTGTAGGAAGAGAGGAAAGTGATTTGTTCTCAGTGAATGTAGGTTTGCGGTAGGGGTGTGTGGTGTCTCCATGGTTGTTTGATTTGTTTATGGATGGGGTTGTTAGGTAGATGAATGCAAGAGTTTTGGAAAGAAGGGCAAGTATGAAGTCTGTTGTGGATGAGAGAGCTTGGGAAGTGAGTCAGTTGCTTTTCGCTGATGATACAGCGCTGGTGGCTGATTCATGTGAAAAACAACAGAAGCTGGTGACTGAGTTTGGTAAAGTGTGTGAAAGAAGAAAGTTAAGAGTAAATGTGAATAAGAGCAAGGTTATTAGGTACAGTAGGGTTGAGGGTCAAGTCAATTGGGAGGTAAGTTTGAATGGAGAAAAACTGAGGAAGTAAAGTGTTTTAGATATCTGGGAGTGGATCTTGCAGCGGATGGAACCATGGAATAGGAAGTGAATCATATGGTGGGGGAGGGGGCGAAAATCCTGGGAGTCTTGTAGAATGTGTGGAAGTCGAGAACATTGTTTCGGAAAGCAAAAATGGCTGTGTTTGAAGGGATAGTGGTTCCGACAATGTTTTATGATTGCGAGGCGTGGGCTATTGATAGAGTTGTGCGCAGGATGGTGGATGTACATGGAAATGAGATGTTTGAGGACAATATGTGGTGTGAGGTGGTTTGATCGAGTGAGTAACGTAAGGGTAAGAGAGATGTGTGGAAATAAAAAGAGCGTGGTTGAGAGAGCAGATTTTGAGTGATCGGGGCCTGAAAATGCAGGAGAGTGAAAGGCGGGCAAGGAATATAGTGAATTGGATGGATGTGGTATACCGGGGTCGACGTGCTGTCAATGGATTGAATCAGGGCATGTGAAGCGTCTGGGGTAAACCATGGAAAGTTCTGTGGGGCCTGGATGTGGAAATGGAGCGGTGGATTCGGGCATTATTGCATGACAGCTAGAGACTGAGTGTGAACGAATGGGGCCTTTGTTGTCTTTTCCTAGCGCTACCTCGCACACATGAGAGGGGAGGGGGACGTTATTCCATGTGTGGCGAGGTGGCGATGGGAATAAATAAAAGCAGAAAGTATGAATTATGTACATATGTATTTATGTATATGTCTGTGTGTGTATATATGTGTACATTGAGATTTATACATATGTATTTTTACGTGTGTGGACGTGTATGTATATACATATGTAGGGGGGTGGGTTGGGCCATTTCTTTCGTCTGTTTCCTTGCGCTACCTCGCAAACGCGGGAGACAGCGACAAAGCAAAATAGAAAATAGTATATATATATATATATATATATATATATATATATATATATATATATATATATATATATATATATATATATATATATATATCTTTTTTTTTATTTTGCTTTGTCGCTGTCTCCCGCTTTTGAGAGGTAGCGCAAGGAAACAGACGAAAGAAATGGCTCAACCCACCCCAATACACATGTATATACATACACGTCCACACACGTAAAAATACATACGTATACATATGCATACCTATACATCTCAATGTACACATATATATACACACACAGACACCTACATATATACCAATGCACACAATTCACACTGTCTGCCCCCATTCACTTCCATCGCCTCCTCGTCACACATGGAATACCATCCCCCTTCCCCTCATGTGTGCGAGGTAGCACTAGGAAAAGACAACAAAGGCCCCATTCGTTCACACTCAGTCTCTAGCTGCTACTCAATAATGCCCGAAACCACAGCTCCCTTTCCACATCCAGGCCCCACAGAACTTTCCATGGTTTACCCCAGACGCTTCACATGCCCTGATTCAATCCACTGACAGCACGTCAACCCCGGTATACCATATCGATCGAATTCACTCTATTCCTAGCCCTCCTTTCACCCTCCTGCACGTTAAGGCCCCGATCACACAAAATCTTTTTCACTCCATCTTTCCACCTCCAATTTGGTCTCCCACTTCTCATTCCCTCCACCACCAACACATATATCCTCTTGGTCAATCTTTCCTCACTCATTCTCTCCATGTGCCTAAACCATTGCAAAACACCCACTTCTGCTCTCTCAACCACGCTCTTTTTATTTCCACACATCTCTCTTACCCTTACATTACTTACTCGATCAAACCACCTAACACCACACATTGTCCTCAAACATCTCATTTCAAGCACATCCACCCTCCTGCGCACAACTCTATCCATAGCCCACGCCTCGCAACCATACAACATTGTTGGAACCACTATTCCTTCAAACATACCCATTTTTGCTTTACGAGATAATGTTCTCGACTTCCACACATTCTTCAAGGCTCCCAGGATTTTCGCCCCCTCCCCCACCCTATGATCGACTTCCGCTTCCATGGTTCCATCCGCTGCCAGACCCACTCCCAGATATCTAAAACACTTTACTTCCTCCAGTTTTTCTCCATTCAAACTTACCTCCCAATTGACTTGACCCTCAACCCTACTGTACCTAATAACCTTGCTCTTATTCACATTTACTCTTAACTTTCTTCTTTCACACACTTTACCATACTCAGTCACCAGCGTCTGCAGTTTCTCATATAAATCAGCCACCAGCGCTGTATCATCAGCGAACAACAACTGACTCACTTCCCAAGTTCTCTCATCCACAACAGACTTGCCCCTCTTTCCAAAACTCTTGCATTCACCTCCCTAACAACCCCATCCATAAACAAATTAAACAACCATGGAGACATCACACACCCCTGCCGTAAACCTACATTCACTGCGAACCAGTCACTTTCCTCTCTTCCCACACGGACACATGCCTTACATCCTCGATAAAAACTTTTCACTGCTTCTAACAACTTCCCTCCCACACAATATATTCTTAATACCTTCCACAGAGCATATCTATCAACTCTATCATATGCCTTCTCCAGATCCATAAATGCTACATACAAATCCATTTGCTTTTCTAAGTATTTCTCACATACATTCTTTAAAGCAAACACCTGATCCACACATCCTCTACCTCTTCTAAAACCACACTGCTCTTCTCCAATCTCATGCTCTGTACATGCCTTCACCCTCTCAATAAATACCCTCCCATATAATTTACCAGGAATACTCAACAAACTTATACCTCTGTAATTTGAGCACTCACTCTTGTCCCCTTTGCCTTTGTACAATGGCACTATGCACGCATTCCGGAAATCCTCAGGCACCTCACCATGAGTCATACATATATCAAATAACCTTACCAACCAGTCAACAATACAGTCATCCTCTTTTCTAATAAATTCCACTGCAATACCATCCAAACCTGCTGCCTTGCCGGCTTTCATCTTCCGCAATACCTGGTTTAAAAAGCGAAATATACATAAGTATACGTATGTAAGTAGGAGAGATGGCCAGAGAGCGTTATTGGATTATATGTTAATTGACAGGCGCGCGAAAGAGAGACTTTTGGATGTTAATGTGCTGAGAGGTGCAACTGGAGGGATGTCTGATCATTATCTTGTGGAGGCTAAGTGGAAGATTTGTATGGGTTTTCAGAAAAGAAGAGTGAATGTTGGGGTGATGAGGGTGGTTAGAGTAAGTGAGCTTGGGAAGGAGACTTGTGTGAGGAAGTACCAGGAGAGACTGAGTACAGAATGTAAAAAGGTGAGAACATTGGAAGTAAGGGGAGTGGGGGAGGAATTGGATGTATTTAGGGAATCAGTGATGGATTGCGCAAAAGATGCTTGTGGCATGAGAAGAGTGGGAGGTGGGTTGATTAGAAAGGGTAGTGAGTGATGGGATGAAGAAGTAAGATTATTAGTGAAAGAGAAGAGCGAGGCATTTGGACGATTTTTGCAGGGAAAAAATGCAATTGGGTGGGAGATGTATAAAAGAAAGAGACCGGAGGTCAAGAAAAAGGTGCAAGAGGTGAAAAAGAGGGCAAATGAGAGCTGGGGTGAGAGAG
>NC_092288.1:19396691-19434191 GCF_036320965.1 Panulirus ornatus | reverse complement strand
CACCTGGCCCCCTTCTCTGTTCCTTCTTTTGGAAAATTAAAAAAGGGAGAGGATTTCCAGCCCCCCGCTCCCTCCCCTTTTAGTCGCCTTCCACGACACGCAGGGAATACGTGGGAAGTATTCTTTCTCCCCTATCCCAAGGGATAATATATATATATATATATATATATATATATATATATATATATATATATATATATATATATATATATATATATATATATATATATATATATATATATATATATATATATATATATATATATATATAAGTCTGTTGGGGATGAGAGAGCTTGGGAAGTGAGTCAGTTGTTGTTCGCTGATGATACAGCGCTGGTGGCTGATTCATGTGAGAAACTGCAGAAGCTGGTGACTGAGTTTGGTAAAGTGTGTGGAAGAAGAAAGTTAAGAGTAAATGTGAATAAGAGCAAGGTTATTAGGTACAGTAGGGTTGAGGGTCAAGTCAATTGGGAGGTGAGTTTGAATGGAGAAAACCTGGAGGAAGTGAAGTGTTTTACATAACTGGGAGTGGATCTGGCAGCGGATGGAAACATGGAAGCGGAAGTGGATCATAGTGTGGGGGAGGGGGCGAAAATTCTGGGGGCCTTGAAGAATGTGTGGAAGTCGAGAACATTATCTCGGAGAGCAAAAATGGGTATGTTTGAAGGAATAGTGGTTCCAACAATGTTGTATGGTTGCGAGGCATGGGCTATGGATAGAGTTGTGCGCAGGAGGATGGTTGTGCTGGAAATGAGATGTTTGAGGACAATGTGTGGTGTGAGGTGGTTTGATCGAGTGAGTAACGTAAGGGTAAGAGAGATGTGTGGAAATAAAAAGAGCGTGGTTGAGAGAGCAGAAGAGGGTGTTTTGAAGTGGTTTGGGCACATGGAGAGGATGAGTGAGGAAAGATTGACCAAGAGGATATATGTGTCGGAGGTGAGGGAGCAAGGAGAAGAGGGAGACCAAATTGGAGGTGGAAAGATGGAGTGAAAAAGATTTTGTGAGATCGGGGCCTGAACATGCAGGAGGGTGAAAGGAGGGCAAGGAATGGAGTGAATTGGAGCGATGTGGTATACCGGGGTTGACGTGCTGTCAGTGGATTGAATCAAGGCATGTGAAGCGTCTGGGGTAAACCAAGGAAAGCTGTGTAGGTATGTATATTTGCGTGTGTGGACGTATGTATATACATTTGTATGCGGGTGGGTTGGGCCATTTCTTTCGTCTGTTTCCTTGCGCTACCTCGCAAACGCGGGAGACAGCGACAAAGTATAAAAAAAAAAAAAAATATATATATATATATATATATATATATATATATATATATATATATATATATATATATATATATATATATATATATTCATATATATATTTATATATATAATTTTTTTTTTTTTTTTTGCTTTGTCGCTGTCTCCCGCGTTTGCGAGGTAGCGCAAGGAAACAGACGAAAGAAATGGCCCAACCCACCCCCATACACATGTATATACATACGTCCACACACGCAAATACACATACCTACACAGCTTTCCATGGTTTACCCCAGACGCTTCACATGCCTTGATTCAATCCACTGACAGCACGTCAATCCCGGTATACCACATCGCTCCAATTCACTCTATTCCTTGACCTCCTTTCACCCTCCTGCATGTTCAGGCCCCGATCACACAAAATCTTTTTCACTCCATCTTTCCACCTCCAATTTGGTCTCCCTCTTCTCCTCGTTTCCTCCACCTCCGACACATATATTCTCTTGGTCAATCTTTCCTCACTCATTCTCTCCATGTGCCCGAACCATTTCAAAACACCCTCTTCTGCTCTCTCAACCACGCTCTTTTTATTTCCACACATCTCTCTTACCCTTACGTTACTTACTCGATCAAACCACCTCACACCACACATTGTCCTCAAACATCTCATTTCCAGCACATCTATCCTCCTGCGCACAACTCTATCCATAGCCCACGCCTCGCAACCATACAACAAAGTTCTTCCTTCAAACATACCCATTTTTGCTTTCCGAGATAGTGTTCTCGACTTCCACACATTCTTCAAGGCTCCCAGAATTTTCGCCCCCTCCCCCACCCTATGATCCACTTCCGCTTCCATGGTTCCATCCGCTGCCAGATCCACTCCCAGATATGATATCTAAAACACTTTACTTCCTCCAGTTTTTCTCCATTGAAACTCACCTCCCAATTGACTTGACCCTCAACCCTACTGTACCTAATTATATTGCTCTTATTCACATTTACTCACATATATATATATATATATATATATATATATATATATATATATATATATATATATATATATATATATATATATATATATATATATATATATATATATATATATATATATATATATATATATATATATATATATATATATATATATATATATATATATATATATATATATATATATATATATATATATATATATATATATATATATATATATATATACATATATATATATATGTATACATATATATTTGCCATTTCCCGCATTAGCGCTAAGAACAGAGGACTGGGCCTTTTTTGGAATATCCTCACCTTGCCCCCCTCTGTTCCTTCTTTTGGAAAAATTTAAAAAAAAATAAACGAGAGTGTAGGAATTCCAGCCCCCCGCTCCCTCCCCTTTTAGTCGCCTTCTACGACACGCAGGGAATACGTGGGAAGTATTCTTAAACCCCTATCTCCAGGGATAATAATCCGTAACTTCGGGAAAAGGATTGGCTCTGAGGATTGAGCCAGTCGGGCCTGTGCAGGAAGCGGGCCTGGGTTCAGGCACAGGACTGGACGAGGTTAAGGAGGTTGTGGTGGTGGTGTTGGACTTACTTTTGGTGTTGTTGATTTTGTGTCCAAGCCCTCTGCATCATCACAGCAAAGTTCTTCTTCTTCTTCCTCCTCACCCGCCACCCATTGTTGGCACATCTCCGTGTTGCCCCTGTACTGTGTTTCTGCTACTTCTTTTTCTCTGCTGCTGCTGATGCTGTCGTATGACATGCATACACGCGTGCAGGCAGGGCTGTAGTAGTCAAGTGGTGCAGGCAAGCAAGGCAGTAGTAATGTGTCTGCGTCTTTGGTGTGGTTGCCTAAGGTGAAGGAAGGAAGGGTGTGGAATTTTGTGATGCACGGCTTGTCACTGATGATACCGATAGTAATAGTAATAATACATATATATATATGTATACATATACATATATGTATACGTTGGGAGGTAATAACATGATTTGATGAAGTGCGTAGACTGTTTAAGTATTTTGAAGGTTTGTTCGAATTCATCTTTTGAAATAATTGCAAATATACTGTGTTTTGGTCTGGAGGTGTGCTAAGTGGGAAATTTCTGGAAAATGGTTAGGTAAAAAGCTAAGAGGTAATGAAAGTTTTGCTGAAAAGAACTACAAGACGATGGGTTTGGACGGTATTGCCGTGGAATTTATCAGAAAGGACGTGACTGTGTTGTTCATTGGTTGATTAGGATATTCATTCGATGTATGGAGTATAGTGAAATGCCTGAGGATTGCCGGAATGCATCCACAGTGCCAATGCACACAGACAAAGGGGATAAAGGAGAGCATTCAAACTACAAAGGCATAAGTTTATTGAGATTTCCTGGGAAATTATATGGGAAATATCGATTGAGCGGGTGAATCATGTTCAGAGCATCAGACTGTGGAAAAAGCAGTGTGGTTTCAGAATTGATAGAGGATGCGTTGATCGGGTGTTGGCTTTGAAAAATGTATGCGAGAAATACTTATAAAAACAGATGGATATGTATGTAGCATTTATGAATCCGGCATATGAGAGGGTTGATAGAGATGCTTTGTGGAAGCTTTTGAGAGTATATGGTGTTTGAGGTTAGTCGGTAGAAGCAGTGAAAAGTTTTTTCAAGGATGTAAGGCAGGTGTACGATTATGAAGAGAGGAGAGTCATTAGTTCCCAGTGAATGTCGGACTGCGGCAGGGGTGTGTGATGTCCCCATTTTTGTTTAACTTATCTATGGAAGAGGTTGTTTAGGGAGATAAATGCAAAAGTTTTGGAGAGAGGGGCGATATGCTGTCTGTTCTGGATGAGAGGGCTTGGGAAGTGTCAGTTTTTGCTAGCTGATAGTGGCTGATTCGTGTGAGAACCTGCAGAGGTTGGTGACTGAGGTTGGTGACTGAGGTTGAAAAAGTGTGCGAAAGGAGAAAGTTGTGAGTAAATGTGTATATGAGGAAAGTTATTAGATTCAGTAGGGTTAAGGGACAAGTTGATTGGGATGTAAGTTTGATTGGAGAAAAATCTTGATAAATGAAGTGTTTTAGATATATGAGAGTGGACTAAGCAGCGGATGGAGCCATGGAAGCAGAAGTAAGTCACAAGGTTGGGTTGGGGGCGAAGACTCTGGGAGCGATGAAAAATGTGTGGAAAGAAAGAACGTCATCTCGGAAAGCAATCAATACCTTTCCATATAATTTCCCAGGAATACTCAACAAACTTATGCCTCTGTGATTCGAACATTTACATCTATCCCCTTTGCCTCTGTACAATGGCACTATGCATGCATTGCGCCAATCCTCAGGCACTTCAACATGGTCTATACATTCACTGAATATCCTTATTAACTAATGAACAACATAATCATCACTTTTTTTGAAATTCCACTTCAGTACTATCCAAACTCGCCACCTTACCCGCTTTCATTTTCTGCAAAGCTTCTCTGTTTACCAAATCATTCTCCCTGACCCTCTCACTTCGCACACCGACGTCACGTCACGTAAGGTGACTAAAAGGGGTAGGAGTGGACGGTCGGAAACCTCTTCTCCCCCGCTGGTATTTTTAATCTCTAAGAGACTGACCAGAGCAGAAGAAGGAGTCAGGTAGTGAGTGTTCGTCGTTCTCCAAGTCTGTCTCGTACGTCTAAATATGTTTGGATGTAACCAAGATGAAAAGAAAGGAAAGATAGATAGTACATTTGAGAAAGGTACCTGGATGTTTTGGATCTGAGGTAAACAAAGGTCATGGGTAAACGGGAAGACTGGTTTTCAAAATGTATTTGTAGTAGAGTCAAAATTTGATGAAAGGACTAGAGCTAAGGAAGGAGTAGCACTTATCAAGTAGGATTATGGGAGTGTTTAACAGAGTATAAGGAAATAAATTCTAGATTGATATGGGTGAAATTGAAAGTGGGTGGCCAGAGGAGGGTGATTATCAGCGCTTATGCACCTGCAAATGGGAAGAAAGATCGTGAAAGACAACTGTTTCGGGAGTAGATGAGTGAGTGAGTCAGCAGTTTTGGTGTAAGAGACCGGGTATTAGTGATGGGTGGTTTGAATGCGAAGGTGAGCAAAGTGGTAGTTGAGGGTATAACTAAAGGCATGGGTTATTCTGTGTTCTGGATGGAAATTGTGAAGAGCTTGCGGTGTTGTGTTCTGATAAAGGACTGGTGATTAGGAATACATTGTTTAAACATACACTAGTATATGTATGTGAGTAGGATAAATGGTCATCGGGCACTATCAGATTACATATTAATTGTTAAGCGTGTAAAAGAGAGACTTTTGGACGTAAATGTACCGAAAGGGGCAACTGGTAGATGTCTCATCACCATCATGTGGAGGTGAGAGTTACGATCTGTAGACGTCTTAGGAAAAGAGGACACAACATCGGTCAGAAGAGAGTAGTGAAAGTATCTGTGCTTGAAAAAGAGACTTGTTTGCGGAAATACCAAGAGGGACTGAGCGTAGAATGGCAAGGGGAGTGACTGAGGAATGGGACGTATTTAGGGAAGTAGTGCTGGCATGTGCGAGGGATGCAGGTGGCAAGCGAATGATGGGAGATGGGCAGATTAGAAAAGGGGGAGAAAAGGGAGATGTTTTCGCATTAATTACAGGGAAGGAGTGCAAATAACTGAGGTGTAAAAGAGAAAGTGGCAGGAGATCGAGAGGAAGGTGCAGAGGTTGACAAAGAGGGCAAATGAAAGGTGGGGTGAGCGAGTGTTAGCAAACTTTAGGGAGAATAAGATGATGTATTTGAAGGGATTTTACAATAGGAGGAAAAACAGGAGAACAGATAGGAATATCGATGAAGGTGGCAAAAGGGAACGTTGTAACAAGTAGTGATGAAGTGAAGAAAAGATGGAGTGACTATACTGAAGGACAATTGTATGTATTTGATGATAAGGTGGCAGATGTGAGATGTTTGCGCTGGGGTGGTATGCGAAGAGACTGAATTGGACTACAGAATTTGGGCTTATAAGCCAAGCACTGGAGCCTATAAGACTATTGAGCGCTCAATATGCAGATTGAAATATTCCTAGAAATTCATTTTGATAAAGAATATATACATACACATATATACATGTACATACACACACATATACGTGAATTAATAGTAATCACTGAAATTTATAATAAGAATTAATCTGCTTTAAAAGTTCCATTAAAGTGTCAGTACAACAGTTATCACCGAACAATTCATTCATGGACTGTCATGTAATGAATTTGCTCTCCGCTCTCGATTAAAAAGAAAACATTCCATTAAAATGTGTTATGTTGTCAGTTCAGATTGACAGATGTTACAATACGGATCGTGTCTTTCTTCACCACTTGACTTCAAGCAGTTATGGGTAAGATGAGTGTGTCCAAATCGGAGCCTAGTATGCGAAGGGACAGAGGCATGGAAAGTGATTTTATGTAGAGATAGAAGTATCTTCCGAAATGTAAAATTTGGAAGGGCGGCTGGAGTAGATGGTATTGCGGATGAATTTATTAAGGTAAGAAGAAACTGTGTTGTTGATTTTTTTGGTAAGGATTTTCAATATATGAATGGACCTTCGTGAGGTGCCTGACGACTGGTGAAATACATATATAATGTCGTTCTATAAAGGCGAGGTGGATAAAGTTGAATGCTTAAACTGCAGCGGTATAAGTTTGTTGAGTGCACTTGGAAAGCTGTATTGAAGGGCAGTGATCGAAATAGGGCAATAGATCGAGGAGCAGCGAGCAGCAGTGTGAGTCGAGATGTGGTTCATGTGTTAGCTTTAAAGAATGTATGTGAGAAATAGGAAAAAAAAAAAGATTGATTTGTATAAGGAATTTATGGATCTGGAGGAAGCATATGAAATTACTGTTATAACATCATGAAAGGCCTTAGGAATATAGGAAACCTGCTAAAAGCAGTGAGAAGATTTTGTCAAGGGTGTAGGGTATGTGAAAATATGGATTTTCCTCTCTCTTCAATTAAAGCCACAGAGAGATTTTTGGATTCCATTACTTGGATTGAAAAGTTTTCCCTGAGTTATGAACTCCCTTATCGGGACAACTTTTATTTTACCCTCACAAAAGTTTCCCTAGACTGTGATGACCTCACCACATATTTTGTCCAGCAAATTGAATGAACAATGAAAGGCGGATCAGTGGGAAATTTCTTTCTTCTTCTCATTAACCCAGTGTATATGGATTACGGTAAAGGAAATCCCAACAATAAATATCGCAACTTGCAAATGAGATATGTGAATAAATCTAAGGAATGGTGATACACAACATTGACTCATAACGTATTAACTTGAATACACTCTCACTAGATATGAAGTATCTCCAAGTTTCCAATCATAGTAACACCAGCGCACAAGCAACACTGGTCATAGTCTTAACAGGAAGTAAACTGAAGAGATATAAATGTATATAAGTAACTTGGCAGACGTTTAGGACTCTAGGGCGAGCCAGCTGATTCTGGTATGGGTCTCAGACTCATACTTGGGATGTTGGTTCGTGGCTGTCAAAGCGGGTTGTCGTAGGTCGTCACGTTAACGTCACAGCATTTTAAAGGTACATTGATACACCTTGTTCTCACCCCCCCCCCTCCCCCAATCACTAGGATTAACAATAATCTCCAATCTCATTAATCCGGTCTATTTACACAGAGCAAACACACGTTCGTCAATAATGCTGAAAAGGATTTACAGCCTACAGAGGGAACTGAAGAGATTAATGATAATCCCTCACAGTTTGTATAGATTACTATTATATATCCTATATTTTTACTGCTAATGATAAGTCAGTTATCAATTGATACGTTTCAGTTATATTCAATTATTCTATGCATAAAGTGATTTCTCCCCAAGCATGATCACCCGCTATCCATCGGCTGTAAACTGATGGTTGATCAGTTCTTGTCCTCTAACCCACGTGCAAAGGCGTATTGGTTGTCAGTTTTATTGCTCCTCTCACTAACCTCCGTGTGGCCAGACTAGATAAAGTGATTAATAATGGTGTGCAGATAACATGCAAATTACATGGTAGAAAATCTACACATATACATAAATTTGGATCAAGATCTGATAAAGGATGTAACGGCAGTGATGATGAAACGATCAATAATACGCTCGGTTTGATATTGACATTGTTGATGGGTGGTCAGTTGTTTGGATTTCTCGGCCTATCAACTAACTACCGAGGTCATTAAGGTCGTTAACGTCAAGCTATTACGTTCACCTACAAGAGACTTTTTAACACTTTCTTCATGTTTTAAGGATAATTCGAACACCACATTCACTCTCGCAATTCATGTGGCCCATGCTGTGTTGATGGTACCGTTAATCATTATGATTAATGTTGCCGTAGACTTGACGTTGACACTATTGGTAGTGCCATTAATCATTCATCATGTTCTGTTGGACCCGGCAACGACACAGTTGGTGGCTTTAATAATAGTCTCGTTTGATGATAATCAGATCTCAACGTAGATGATAGAGTTTGAAATTGCTATCAGTTATTCCCAGAACTTCATATTACTGTTGATCGTGGCAGCTGTAATCACGACTGATATCCAGCTAACGGTAAAGTTGATCGTAATACGTAATAACACTCGGCACTTAATATTACCAGTGTTGGTGGCAACATTAATCACTGTGATTAATGTCGTGGCGAACATAATTCTGCTAGTTTTGGAAACAGCGTTAGCAACTGAAACTGATCCCATGCTGAGCACAAGGCTGCTGATGTTGGTGTCACAATCAACAACCATAAAAAAGTCCCCTTTCCTTTCTTTACTGAAAAGCCTTAACTTAAGATTCAACTTTATAGCATATTAGTCTAACTCTTGACAGATTGCACAAATCAGTCATCCATTGTTTCTAAGCCATAATTGCTAAGATAAAAAAAAGTATATCATTCCTGAGTGCTAACATTTTTATCCTTGTAGATGCAATAATCAGTTAATTCTGTACATAATGATTTCATAATGGTTATAGTGAGCAAATGCAGTACCATACTAACTTCAGTTTTTCTGATTCCATGCAGTGATGAGTAGTCTTTGATGAGGAAGTTCAGCAATACCCATTCTTCGTTGCACTTATTACTCTTGCAATACTCATCCCCTCCATTAAGCTCATCTCCGCTACTTTCATCCCCAATATTCTCATCTCCATTACACTCATATCCCTCTATACTCATCCTCCCATTATATTTATGCTACCACTATACTCATGTCCCTATATATTTCATCCCACATCTTACTCATTCCTCTATCAAACTCCCGTTTTTCTTTATTCATCTATATTATACTCATATAAACCATACTCATTCCCCGTACTCATTCCCCAGTATTTTTCCTGTAATTATTCAATCCACTTTATCCGCCTTTTCCAATACACTTTCCTCGTTTCCTCCACCATAGATTTCCCTCTACTGTATTCATTCCCCACTACAATTATCATCACCACTAGACACATGCTTCTCATTGTACCCCTTCCCTCCACTGTACTTATGAGTTTCCTTCTGTTTTGATATTCCTTGCTTCTCGTTCCCTACCTCACTCTCACCCATATCAATCCTCACTGCTTCTCACTCGCCACTTCTTCCCAACGTAACGTAGCCTAACTTATCGGCCAATATTCCCTCTCCAAACCTTCCCTACTTATCCCTTCCCCCTCCTTCCCATTTTCTAATCCCTCCACACTCTCCCTTCCCTCTCTTTCTCATCCAACAATCCCTCCGTACTCTTCCTTCTCCCTCCTTCTCATCCTTCGTATCCTTTACTTCTATACTTAAGAGTAAATCACTAGCCAATACAGGTTCTAGTTACTATAAGAGAGCACTGGATCCCATGAAAAGTCAAGAATCCCCAGGGGTTCGAGTCACGCAAGGATTATCACCCGCATATTCAAGTCAAATCAAGTGAACCTCTATTTCTTACGTCTGGTCGGGTTAGGAGGGGACAGGTACTGCATCACGCAGGAATAGCCCGAGCCACATCTTCCGGTGACACAACTCTTAAACTTTTTATGCAGATTTTCGGGGACTAAGAGGGAAATAGAATATCAGTATAATCATATTAGACTTAGTTCTAGGTGCAGTTAAGAATAATGGTTCGAATAATCACCGACAGGATCACCTAAAAGTAATTTTCAATTTTACTTGTAATGATCAACTCAAAAGTTGTAATAAGTAGCATATACATACATATAATACATATATGTATATATATATAAATATATGATAGAGTTGATAGAGATGCTCTGTGGAAGGTATTAAGAATATATGGTGTGGGAGGCAAGTTGTTAGAAGCAGTGAAAAGTTTTTATCGAGGATGTAAGGCATGTGTACGTGTAGGAAGAGAGGAAAGTGATTGGTTCTCAGTGAATGTAGGTTTGCGGCAGGGGTGTGTGATGTCTCCATGGTTGTTTAATTTGTTTATGGATGGGGTTGTTAGGGAGGTAAATGCAAGAGTCCTGGAAAGAGGGGCAAGTATGAAGTCTGTTGGGGATGAGAGAGCTTGGGAAGTGAGTCAGTTGTTGTTCGCTGATGATACAGCGCTGGTGGCTGATTCATGTGAGAAACTGCAAAAGCTGGTGACTGAGTTTGGTAAAGTGTGTGGAAGAAGAAAGTTAAGAGTAAATGTGAATAAGAGCAAGGTTATTAGGTACAGTAGGGTTGAGGGTCAAGTCAATTGGGAGGTGAGTTTGAATGGAGAAAAACTGGAGGAAGTGAAGTGTTTTAGATATCTGTGAGTGGATCTGTCAGCGGATGGAACCATGGAAGCGGAAGTGGATCATAGGGTGGGGGAGGGGGCGAAAATTTTGGGAGCCTTGAAAAATGTGTGGAAGTCGAGAACATTATCTCGGAAAGCAAAAATGGGTATGTTTGAAGGAATAGTGGTTCCAACAATGTTGTATGGTTGCGAGGCGTGGGCTATGGATAGAGTTGTGCGCAGGAGGATGGGTGTGCTGGAAATGAGATGTTTGAGGACAATGTGTGGTGTGAGGTGGTTTGATCGAGTAAGTAACGTAAGGGTAAGAGAGATGTGTGGAAATAAAAAGAGCGTGGTTGAGAGAGCAGAAGAGGGTGTTTTGAAATGGTTTGGGCACATGGAGAGAATGAGTGAGGAAAGATTGACCAAGAGGATATATGTGTCGGAGGTGGAGGGAACGAGGAGAAGAGGGAGACCAAATTGGAGGTGGAAAGATGGAGTGAAAAAGATTTTGTGTGATCGGGGCCTGAACATGCAGGAGGGTGTAAGGAGGGCAAGGAATAGAGTGAATTGGAGCGATGTGGTATACAGGGGTTGACGTGCTGTCAGTGGAGTGAATCAAGGCATGTGAAGCGTCTGGGGTAAACCATGGAAAGCTGTGTAGGTCTGTATATTTGCGTGTGTGGACGTGTGTATGTACATGTGTATGGGGGGGGGGGGGGTGGGGCCATTTCTTTCGTCTGTTTCCTTGCGCTACCTCGCAAACGCGGGAGACAGCGACAAAGTATAAAAAAAAAAAAAAAAAAATGTATATATATATATATATATATATATATATATATATATATATATATATATATATATATATATATATATATATATATATATATATATATATTCTTTTTTTTTTTTTTTTTTTTTGCTTTGTCGCTGTCTCCCGCGTTTGCGAGGTAGCGCTAGGAAACAGACGAAAGAAATGGCCCAACCCACCCCCATATACATGCCTTGATTCAATCCACTGACAGCACGTCAACCCCGGTATACCACATCGCTCCAATTCAATCTATTCTTTGCCCTCCTTTCACCCTCTTGCATCTTCAGGCCCCGATCACACAAAATCTTTTTCACTCCATCTTTCCACCTCCAATTTGGTCTCCCTCTTCTCCTCGTTCCCTCCACCTCCGACACATATATCCTCTTGGTCAATCTTTCCTCACTCATTCTCTCCATGTGACCAAACCATTTCAAAACACCCTCCTCTGCTCTCTCAACCACGCTCCTTTTATTTCCACACATCTCTCTTACCCTTACGTTACTTACTCGATCAAACCACCTCACACCACACATTGTCCTCAAACATCTCATTTCCAGCACATCCATCCTCCTACGCACAACTCTATCCATAGTCCACGCCTCGCAACCATACAACATTGTTGGAACCACTATTCCTTCAAACATACACATTTTTGCTTTCCGAGATAATGTTCTCGACTTCCACACATTCTTCAAGGCTCCCAGAATTTTCGCCCCCTCCCCCACCCTATGATCCACTTCCGCTTCCATGGTTCCATCCGCTGCCAGATCCACTCACAGATATCTAAAACACTTCACTTCCTCCAGTTTTTCTCCATTCAAACTCACCTCCCAATTGAATTGACCCTCAACCCTACTGTACCTAATAACCTTGCTCTTATTCACATTTACTCTTAACTTTCTTCTTTCACACACTTTACCAAACTCAGTCACCAGCTTCTGCAGTTTCTCACATGAATCAGCCACCAGCGCTGTATCATCAGCGAACAACAACTGACTCACTTCCCAAGCTCTCTCATCCCCAACTGACTTCATACTTGCCCCTCTTTCCAAAACTCTTGCATTCACCTCCCTAACAACCCCATCCATAAGCAAATTAAACAACCATGGAGACATCACCCACCCCTGCCGCAAACCTACATTCACTGAGAACCAATCACTTTCCTCTCTTCCTACACGTACACATGCCTTGCATCCTCGATAAAAACTTTTCACTGCTTCTAACAACTTTCCTCCTACACCATATATTCTTAATACCTTCCACAGAGCATCTCTATCAACTCTATCATATGCTTCTCCAGATCCATAAATGCTACATACAAATCCATTTGCTTTTCTAAGTATTTCTCACATACATTCTTCAAAGCAAACACCTGATCCACACATCCTCTACCACTTCTGAAACCACACTGCTCTTCCCCAATCTGATGCTCTGTACATGCCTTCACCCTCTCAATCAATACCCTCCCATATAATTTGCCAGGAATACTCAACAAACTTATACCTCTGTAATTTGAGCACTCACTCTTATCCCCTTTGCCTTTGTACAATGGCACTATGCACGCATTCCGCCAATCCTCAGGCACCTCACCATGAGTCATACATACATTAAATAGCCTTACCAACCAGTCAACAATACAGTCACCCCCTTTTTAATAAATTCCACTGCAATACCATCCAAACCTGCTGCCTTGCCGGCTTTCATCTTCCGCAAAGCTTTTACTACCTCTTCTCTGTTTACCAACTAATTTTCCCTAACCCTCGCACTTTGCACACCACCTCGACCAAAACACCCTATATCTGCTACTCTAGCTATCTATCTATATATATATATATATATACATACATATATATATATATATATATATATATATATATATATATATATATATATATATATATATATATATATATATATATATATATATATATGTATATATATTGGAAAGGATCACAATTTTGCGCGTGATCAAGATATTCCTATGGGTCCACGAAAAGTTCCCAAGTGCACTTTCCTGTAATAATCACATCATCAGGGGAGGCACAAGTGAGAAATATAACAGTCAGTTGATATGCATCGAAGAGACGAAGCTAGGACGCCATTTGGTAAACATGTCATTGTCCATAACATACAACGAGCGTTCATAAACTTATTATTTTACAAATCTTTTAAACAATAAAGTTATCTAATTTGTATAGACCATCACTAATATCAAGATTATAATTCTTTGTGTATATAATAATAGAAGATTCAATGATATTTCTCTTGGTAATAGAGTTAGAGTTAATAACTGAGATGGCGTTACTCCAATCAATAAAAAGATCATAGTTTTAAACATGATTAAACAAGGCATTTCATTCTTGTCCCGTTCCTATACCATATTTATGTTGCTTAAGTCTAACAAAAAGAACCTTACCAGTCTGACCAACATAAAGTTTATCAGTTTTCACAAGGCACTTTATAGATGCAACCAAGAGAATTTTCTAGTAAATTCCTGATCATGATATTCTTTTTAGTATTGTTGCTGCTAAAGGCAACATTTACATTAAAGGAATTAAGCAGTATGGGAAGCAAAGTGAAATTATTATTAAAAGGCAGAACTAAAAGATTCTTGGTATCAATGGGAGGTTTGGGCTCAACTCTATAAAATGATTTCTTTGCTAACTTAAGGGATTTATCAATGAAAGATCTAGGTTACTTTAACTTAGGTCCAATAGAATATATCTTCTCAAACTCATCATCAATAAACTCTGGACTGCAAATACGTAATGCCCTAAGGAACATAGATTGAAATGATGATAATTTAACTCTGTCATGTTGAGATGAGTAATAATAGATATATGAGCATACATTGGTGGGTTTCTGTATATGCTAAACTTAAACTTGTTTCCTTGTCTCTGGATCATGCAATCTAAAAATGGTAACATACCATTATTTTCATTTTCTACAGTAAATTTGATGGAAGGTACTAAATTCTTAGGTAAGGGGAGAAATATTTGTAAATTTTCATTTGTTGGCCAAACGCAAAGAACATCATCTACATACCTAAACCAAATTGCATTAGAAGGCAAGATATCCTTTAATAATTTTGTTTCAAAAAATTCCATATAAAGATTACTTAGTACAGGTGAAAGAGGGTTACCCATTGCCATACCAAATTTTTGAGCATAATAATATCCATTGAATTGATATACACAGTCTTTTATACACAATTTTATCAGTTCAATAAAATTAGACTTTGAAACAGGTAAATGAATGTCATCCAACACATCAAATAAATATTCTAAAAGGTCATTAATTGGAACTTTAGTGAAAAGTGAGGAAACATCAAAGCTAACTAGTTTGAAATCAAAATTAACATTGATATTGTTTAGCTTGTTGACTAAATCTACATTGTTCATGATATTAGAATTTGATACCTTACCCACTAAAGGGATTGATAAAGAAACTAACCATTTTGACAATCTATATGTGATGGAGCCTACTGAACTCAATATAAGTCTTCCTGTAGTTCAGTAGGCTCCATCACATATAAATTGTCAAAATGGTTAGTTTCTTTATTAATCCCTTTAGTGGGTAAGGTATCAAATTCTAATATCATGAACAATGTAGATTTAGTCAACAAGCTAAACAATATCAATGTTAATTTTGATTTCAAATTAGCTAACTTTGATGTTTCCTCACTTTTCACTAAATTTGCAATTTGGTTTAGGTAAGTAGATGATGTTCTTTGTGTTTGGCCAACAAATTAAAATTTACAAATATTTCTCCCCTTACTTAACAATTTAGTACCTTCCATTAAATTTACTGTAGAAAATGAAAATAATGGTATGTTACCATTTTTAGATTGCATGATCCATAGACAAGGAAACAAGATTAAGTTTAGCATATACAGAAAACCCACAAATCTATACTCATATATCTATTATTACTCATCTCAACATGACAGAGTTAAATTAAGATCATTTCAATCTATGTTCCTTAGGGCATTACGTATTTGCAGTCCAGAGTTTATTGATGATGAGTTTGAGAAGATATATTCTATTGGACCTAAGTTAAAGTACCCTAGATCTTTCATTGATAAATCTCTTAAGTTAGCACAGAAATCATTGTATAGAGTTGAGCCCAAACCTCCCATTGACACCAAGAATCTTTTAGTTCTGCCTTTTAATAATAATTTCACTTTGCTTCCCATGCTGCTTAAATCCTTTAATGTAAATGTTGCCTTTAGCAACAGTAATACTATAAAGAATATCTTAATCAGGAATTCACTAGAAAATTCTCTTGGTTGCATCTAAAGAGTGCCTTCTCGAAACTGTGATAAATTTTATGTTGGTCAGACTGGCAAGGATCTTTTTGTTAGACTTAAGCAACAGAAATATAGTATAAGAACGGGACAAGAATGAAATGCCTTGTTTAATCATGTTAAAAACTATGATCATTGTATTGACGGGAGTAACGACATCTCACTTATTAACTCTAACTCTATTACCGAGAGAAATATCATTGAATCTTCTATTATTGAATACAAAAAGGATTATAATCTTGATAATAGTGATGGTCTATACAAATTAGATAACTTTATTGTTGAAAAGATTTGTAAAATGATAAGTTTATGAACGCTCGTTGTATGTTATGGACAATGACCTAGCTTCGTCTCTTTGATGTATATCAACTGACTGTTATATTTCTCTCTTGTGTCTCCACTGATGATGTGATTATTTCAGGAAAGTGCACTTGGGAACTTTTCGTATTCCATTTTCCCCGTGGACTCATAGGAATATCTTGATCACGCGCAAAATTGTGATCCTTTTCAATATATATATATATATATATATATATATATATATATATATATATATATATATATATATATATATATATATATATATATATATATCCCTGGGGATAGGGGAGAAAGAATACTTCCCATGTATTCCCTGCGTGTCGTAGAAGGCGACTAAAAGGGGAGGGAGCGGGGGGCTGGAAATCCTCCCCTCTCTTTTTTTTTTTTTTTTTTTAAATTTTCCAAAAGAAGGAACAGAGAATTCGGCCAGGTGAGGGTATTCCCTCAAAGGCCCAGTCCTCTGTTCTTAACGCTACCTCGCTAATGCGGGAAATGGCGAATAGTTTGAAAGAAAAGAAAAAAAAAATATATATATATATATATATATATATATATATATATATATATATATATATATATATATATATATATATATATATATATATATGTTATGGATGGGAGGATTTCCTGCCCCCCGCTCCCTTACCTTTTAGTCGCCTTCTGCGACACGCAAGGAATACGTGGGAAGTATTCTTTCTCCCCTATCCCCAGAGATAGGATATATATATATATATATATATATATATATATATATATATATATATATATATATATATATATATATATATATATATATATATATATATATATATATATATATATATATATATATAGGGAAAATGATTTGGTAAACAGAGAAGAGGTAGTAAAAGCTTTGCGGAAGATGAAAGCCGGCAAGGCAGCAGGTTTGGATGGTATTGCAGTGGAATTTATTAAAAAAGGGGGTGACTGTATTTATTGACTGGTTGGTAAGGTTATTTATTGTATGTATGACTCATGGTGAGGTGCCTGAGGATTGGCGGAATGCGTGCATAGTGCCATTGTACAAAGGTAAAGGGGATAAGAGTGAGTGCTCAAATTACAGAGGTATAAGTTTGTTCAGTATTCCTGGTAAATTATATGGGAGGGTATTGATTGAGAGGGTGAAGGCATGTACAGAGCATCAGATTGGGGAAGAGCAGTGTGGTTTCAGAAGTGTTAGAGGATGTGTGGATCAGGTGTTTGCTTTGAAGAATGTATGTGAGAAACACTTAGAAAAACAAATGGATTTGTATGTAGCATTTATGGATCTGGAGAAGGCATATGATAGAGTTGATAGACATGCTCTGTGGAAGGTATTAAGAATATATGGTGTGGGAGGCAAGTTGTTAGAAGCAGTGAAAAGTTTTTATCGAGGATGTATGGTATATGTACGTGTAGGAAGAGAGGAAAGTGATTGGTTCTCAGTGAATGTAGGTTTGCGGCAGGGGTGTGTGATGTCTCCATGGTTGTTTAATTTGTTTATGGATGGGGTTGTTAGGGAGGTAAATGCACGAGTTTTGGAAAGAGGGGCAAGTATGAAGTCTATTGGGGATGAGAGAGCTTGGGAAGTGAGTCAGTTGTTGTTCGCTGATGATACAGCGCTGGTGGCTGATTCATGTGAGAAACTGCAGAAGCTGGTGACTGAGTTTGGTAAAGTGTGTGAAAGAAGAAAGTTAAGAGTATATTTGAATAAGAGCAAGGTTATTAGGTACAGTAGGGTTGAGGGCCAAGTCAATTGGGAGGTAAGTTTGAATGGAGAAAAACTGGAGGAAGTGAAGTGTTTTAGATATATGGGAGTGGATCTGGCAGCGGATGGAACCATGGAAGCGGATGTGGATCATAGGGTGGGGGAGGGGGCGAAAATCCTGGGAGCCTTGAAGAATGTGTGGAAGTCGAGAACATTATCTCGGAAAGCAAAAATGGGTATGTTTGAAGGAATAGTGGTTCCAACAATGTTGTATGGTTGCGAGGAGTAGGCTATGGATAGAGTTGTGCGCAGGAGGATGGATGTGCTGGAAATGAGGTGTTTGAGGACAATGTGTGGTGTGAGGTGGTTTGATCGAGTAAGTAACGTAAGGGTAAGAGAGATGTGTGGAAATAAAAGGAGCGTGGTTGAGAGAGCAGAAGAGTGTGTTTTGAAATGGTTTGGGCACATGGAGAGAATGAGTGAGGAAAGATTGACCAAGAGGATATATGTGTCGGAGTTGGAGGGAACGAGGAGAAGAGGGAGACCAAATTGGAGGTGGAAAGATGGAGTGAAAAAGATTTTGTGTGATCGGGGCCTGAACATGCAGGAGGGTGAAAGGAGGGCAAGGAATAGAGTGAATTGGATCGATGTGGTATACCGGGGTTGACGTGCTGTCAGTGGATTGAATCAAGGCATGTGAAGCGTCAGGGGTAAACCATGGAAAGCTATGTAGGTATGTATATTTGCGTGTGTGGACGTATGTATATACATGTGTATGGGGGTGGGTTGGGCCATTTCTTTCGTTTTTTTCCTTGCGCTACCTCGCAAACGCGGGAGACAGAGACAAAGCAAAAAAAAAAGAAAAAAAAAGTATATATATATATTATCCCTGGGGATAGGGGATTAAGAATACTTCTCACGTATTCCCTGCGTGTCGTAGAAGGCGACTAAAAGGGGAGAGAGCGGGGGGCTGGAAATCCTCTCCTCTCGTTTTTTTTTTTAATTTTCCAAAAGAAGGAACAGAGGGGGCCAAGTGAGGATAGTCCAAAAAAGGCCCAGTCCTCTGTTGTTAACGCTACCTCGCTAACGCGGGAAATGGCGAATAGTTTAAAAGAAAGATATATATATATATATATATATATATATATATATATATATATATATATATATATATATATATATATATATATATATATAAAAGGAAAAGGTAGGGGGTCAAGTGAAAGGGGCAAGAGATGAAAAAGAGGGCAAATGAGAGTTGGGGTGAGAAAGCATCAGTACATTTTAAGGAGAATAATAAGATGCTTTGGAGGGAGGTAAATAAAGTGCGTAAGACAAGAAAAAAAATGAAAACATCGGTGAACGGGGATAATGGGGATGTAATAACAAGTAGTGGTGAAGTTGGGAGGAGATGGAGTGAGAACAACGAAGGTTTGTTGAATGTGTTTCATGATTGAGTGGTAAATATAGGATGTTTTGGTCGAGTTGGGGTGCGAAGTGAGAGGTCGAGGAGAATGGTTTGGTAAACAGAGAAGAGGTAGTTAAAGCTGTGCGGAAGATGAAAGCCGGCAAGGCGGCGGGATTGCATTGCAGTGGAATTTATTAAAAAGAGGGAAGACTTGTAGTTGACTGGTTGCTAAGGATATTAAATGTATGTATGGTTCTTGATGAAGTGCCTGAGGATTAAAGGAATGCATGCATAATGCCACTGCATAAAGGCAAAGGGGATAAAGGTGAGTGTTCAAATTACAGAGATATAAGTTCGTTGAGTATTCCTGGGAAAATATATGGGAGGGTATTGATTGAGAGGGAGAAATCATGTACGGTCATCAGATAGGGGGAAAGCAGTGTGGTTTCAAAAGTGGTAGAGGAAGTGTGAATTAGGTGTCTGCTCTCAAAAATGTATGTGAGAAATACTTAATAAAGCATATGGATTAGTACGTAACATTTTTGGATCCGGAGAGGGCATGTGATAGAGGTGATAGAGATGCTTTATGGAAGGTGTTAAGAGTATATGGAGTGGGAGGTAAGTTGCAAGAAGCAGTGAAAATCTTTTATCAAGGATTTAAGTCATGTGTAAGAGGAGGAAGAGAAGAGAATGATTGGTTCATAGTGAATGTCAGTTTCGGGCAGGGGTGCATGATTTCTCCATTGCTGTTTGATTTGTTTATGAATAGGGCTGTTAGGGAGGTGAATGCAGAGTTTTGGAGATAGAGGTGAGTATGCAGTCGGTTGTGGATGAAAGAGCTAGGGAAGTGAGTCAGTTGTTGTTCGCTGATGATACAGCGCTGGTGGCTGATTCATGTGAGAAACTGCAGAAGCTGGTGACTGAGTATGGTAAAGTGTGTGAAAGAAGAAAGATGAGAGTAAATGTGAAAAAGAGCAAGGTTATTAGGTAGAGTAAGGTTAAGGGACAAGTCAACTGGGAGGTAAGTTTGAATGGAGAAAAACTGGAGGAAGTGAAGTGGTTTAGATATCTGGGAGTGGATGTGGCAGCGGATGGAACCATGGAAGCGGAACTGAATCATAGGGTGGGGGAGGGAGCGAAAGATCTGGGAGCGTTGAAGAATGTGTGGAAGTCGAGAACATTATCTCGGAAAGCAAAAATGGGTATGTTTGAAGGAATAGTGGTTCCAACAATGTTATATGGTTGCGAAGCATGGGCTATAGATAGAGTTGTGCGGAGGAGGGTAGATGTGCTAGAAATAAGATGTTTGAGGACAATATGTGGTGTGAGGTGGTTTGATCGAGTAAGTAATAATAGGATAAGAGAGATGTGTGGTAATAAAAAGATTGTGGTTGAGAGAGCAGAAGAGTGTGTTTTGAAATGGTTTGGTCACATGGAGAGAATGAGTGAGGAAAGATTGACCTAGAGAATATATGTGTCAGAGGTGGAGGGAATGACGAGAAGTGGGAGACCAAATTGGAGGTGGAAAGATGGAGTGAAAAAGATTTTAAGTGATCGGGGCCTGAATATGCAGGATGGTGAAAGGTGTGCAAGGAATAGAGTGAATTTGAACGATGTGACATACCGAGGCCGACTTGCTGTCAATGGATTGAACCAGGGCATTTAAAGCGTCTGGGGTAAACCATGGAAAGTTCTGTGGGGCCTGGATGTGGAAAGGGAGCTGTGGTTTCGGTGCATTATTACATGACAGCTAGAGACTGAGTGTGAACGAATGTGGCCCTTGTTGTCTTTTCCTAGCGCTACCTCGCGTACATGCGGGTGGAGGGGGGTTGTTATTTCATGTGTGACTGGGTGGCGATGGAAATGAATAAAGGCAGACAGTATGAATTATGTACATGTGTATATATGTATATCTCTGTGTGTTTATATATATGTATACGTTGAGATGTATAGGTATGTATATGTGCGTGTGTGGACGTATATGTATATACATGTGTATGTGGGTGGGTTGGGCCATTCTTTCGTCTGTTTCCTTTCGCTACCTCGCTAACGCGGGAGACAAGCGACAAAGCAAAATAAATAAATCAATGAATAAATAATATATATATGTATATATATATATATATATATATATATATATATATATATATATATATATATATATATTTTCTTTCTTTCATACTATTCGCCATTTCCCGCATTAGCGAGGTAGCGTTAAGAACAGAGGACTGGGCCTTAGAGGGAATATCCTCACCTGGCCCCCTTCTCTGTTCCTTCTTTTGGAAAATTAAAAAAAACGAGAGGGGAGGATTTCCAGCCACCCGCTATATATATATATATATATATATATATATATATATATATATATATATATATATATATATATATATATATATATATATATATATATATATATATATATATAGGTATATATATAGGTATATATATATATATATATATATATATATATATATATATATATATATATATATATATATATATATATATAGGTATATATATAGGTATATATATATATATATATATATATATATATATATATATATATATATATATATATATATATATATATATATATATATATATATATATATATATATATATATATATATATATATATATATATATATATATATATATATATATATATATATATATATACCTTCATTCCCTCAACCACCCTATGATCCATTGTCCTCAAACATCTCATTTCCAATACATCCACCCTCCTACGCGTAAACCCTATCTATAGCCCACAATTGGCACCAAATAACATTGTTGGAGCAACCACTCCTTCAAACATACCCATTTTTGCTCATATAGATAACGTTCTCGCCTTCCACACATTCTTCAACGCTCCCAGAACATTCGCCCCCTCCCCACCCTTTGACTCAATTCTGCTTCCATGGTTCCATCCGCTGCCAGTTGGACTCCCAGATATCTAAAACACTTCGCTTCCTCCGGTTTTTCTCCAATCAAACTTACCTCCCAATTAGTTTGTCCTTCATCCCTACTAAACCTAATAACATTGCTCTTATTCACATTTACTCACAGCTTTCTTCTTTCATACACTTTACCAAACTCAGTCACCAGCTTTTGCAGTTTGTCACCAGAATCAGCCACCAGTGCTCTGTCATCAGCAAACAACTGACTCACTTCCCAAGCCCTCTCAACAACAGTAGACTGCATACTTACCCCTCTCTCCAAAACTTTTGCATTCACCTCCCTAACAACACCATCCATAAACAAATTAAACAACCATGGAGAAATCACGCATCAATGCCGCAAAGCGACATTCACGGGGGACTCAATCACTTTCCTCCCTTCCTATTCGTACACATGCCTTACATCCCCAATAAAAACTTTTCACTGCTTCTAGCAACATACGTCCCACACCATATATTCTTAAAGCCTTCCACAGAGCATCTCTATCAACTCTATCATATCCCTTCTCCAGATCCATAAATGCCACATACAAATCCATTTGTTTCTCTAAGTATTTTACATACCTTCTTCAAAGTAGACACCTGATCCACACATCCTCTACAACTTCTGAAACCTCACAGCTCTTCCCCATCTGATGCTCTGTACATGCCTTCACCCTCTCATTCGATACCCTCCCATATAATTTCCCAGGAATACTCAGCAAACTTATACCTCTGTAATCTGAACACCCACCTTTATCCCCTTTGCATTTGTACAATGGCACTATGCATGCATTCCGCCATTCCTCAGGCACTTCACCATGAACCATACGTACAATGAATATTCTCACCAACTAGTCAACAACACAGTCACCCCCTTTTCTTAATAAATTTCCCAGCAATGCCATCCAAACTCGTCGCCTTACCGGTTTTCATCTTCCACAAATCTTTTACTATCTCTTCTCTACGTCTGTTTACCTCTAAATTCGTATAACCTCGACCAAAACACCCTATATCTGCCACTCTAACATTAAACACATTCAACAAACCTTCAAAATACTCACTCCATCTCCCTCTCACTTCACCACTACTTGTTATTCCCTCCTCATTTGTCCCCTTCACCGATGTTCCCATTTGTACTCTTCTTTTACGCAGTTTATTTACCTCCTTCCAGAACATCTTTTTAGTCTCCCTAAAATTTAATGATACTCTCTCACCCATCTCTTATTTGCCTTTTTTTTACCTCTTGCACCTTTCTCTTGACCTCTTGCTTCTTTATTTCATACATCTTCCAGTCATTTGTACTAGTTACCTGCAAAAATCGGCCAAATATCTCTCTCTTCTCTTTCACTTTAAATATCACTTCTTCATCCCACCACTAACTACCCTTTCTAATCTACCCACCTCCCACCTTTCTCATGCCACAAACATATTCTGTGCAAGTCATCATTGCTTCCTAAATAACATCTCATTCCTCTCTCACTCCCTGTACGTCCTTTGCTCTCACCATTTTCCATTCTGCGCTCAATGTCTCCTGATACTTCCTCACACAAGTGTCCTTTCCAAGGTCACTTACTCTCACCACTCTCTTCACCCCAACAATTTCTTCTTTTCTGAATATCTCTACATAACTTATCCTTCGCCTCTTCACCCCAACAATCTATTCTCTTCTGAAAATCTCTACATAACTTATCCTTCGCCTCCACAAGATAATGATCAGACATCCCTCCAGTTGCAACTCTCAGCACATTTACATCCAAAACTCCCTCTTTCACGCGCCTATTAATCAACACGTAATTGAATACCGCTCTCTTGCCATCTCTCCTACTTACATACATATACTTATGTATATCTCTATTTTCAAACAAGGTATTCCCAATCACCAGCCCTTTTTCAGCATATAAATCTACAAGCTCTTCACCATTTCCATTTACAACACTGAAAAACCTAAATACACCAATTATACCCTCAACTGCCATATTACTCACCTTTGCACTCAAATCACCCATCGCTATGACCTAGTCCGTTTCATGAAAGCTGCTGACACACTCATTCAGCTGCTCCCAAAACACTTCCCTCTTATGAGCTGTCTTCTCATGACTAAGTGCATAGGCACCAATAATCTCTCTCCATCCAATTTTAGTGTTACCCATATCAATCTGGAGTTTACTTTCTTAAACTCTATCACATACTCCCACAGCTCCTGCTTCAGGAGTAGTGCTACTCCTTCCTTTGTGGTCCTCTCACTAACCCCTGACTTTACTCCCAAGACATTTCCAAACCACTCTTCAGCTTTACCCTTGAGTTTGGTTTCACTCAGAGCCAAAACATCCAGGCTCCTTTCCTCAAACATACTACCTATCTATCCTTTATTCTTATATATATGTGTACATATATATATATATATATATATATATATATATATATATATATATATATATATATATATATATATATATATATATATTTATACTTTCTTTTTCTTTTTTTCTAAACAATTCGCCATTTCCCGCGTTAGCGAGGTAGCGTTAAGAACAGAGGACTGGGCCTTTGTGGAATAGCCTCACCTGGCCCCCCTCTGTTCCTCCTTTTGGAAAATCAAAAAAAAAAAACGAGAGGGGAAGATTTCCAGCCCCACGCTCCCTCCCCTTTTAGTCGTCTTCTACGACACACAGGGAATACGTGGGAAGTATTCTTAATCCCCTATCCCCAGGGATAATATATATATATATATATATATATATATATATATATATATATATATGTATATATATATATATAAATATATATAGATATATATATATATATATATATATATATATATATATATATATATATATATATATATATATATATATATATATATATATATATATATATATGTTTATATATATATATATTTATATATGTATATATATATATATATATATATATATATATATATATATATATATATATATATATATTTTTTTTTTTTTTTTTTTTTTTGCTTTGTCGCTGTCTTCCGCGTTTGCGAGGTAGCGCAAGGAAACAGACGAAAGAAATGGCCCAACCCACCCCATACACATGTATATACGTACGTCCACACACGCAAATATACATACCTACACAGCTTACCATGGTTTATCCCAGACGCTTCAAATGCCCTGATTCAATCCACTGACAGCACGTCAACCCCGGTATACCACATCGATCCAAGTCACTCTATTCCTTGCCCTCCTTTCACCCTCCTGCATGTTCAGGCCCCGATAACACAAAATCTTTTTCACTCCATCTTTCCACCTCCAATTTGGTCTCCCACTTCTCCTCGTTCCCTCCACCTCCGACACATATACCATCTTGGTCAATCTTTCCTTACTCATTCTCTCCATGTGCCCAAACCATTTCAAAACACCCTCTTCTGCTCTCTCAACCACACTTTTTTTATTTACACACATCTCTCTTACCCTTACGTTACTTACTCGATCAAACCACCTCACACCACACATTGTCCACAAACATCTCATTTCCAGCACATCCATCCTCCTGCGCACAACTCTATCCATAGTCTACGCCTCGCAACCATACAACATTGTTGGAACCACTATTCCTTCAAACATAACCATTTTTCCTTTCGGAGATAATGTTCTCGACTTCCACACATTCTTCAAAGCTCCCAGGATTTTCGCCCCCTCCCCCACCCTATGATCCACTTCCGCTTCCATGGTTCCAGATCCACTCCCAGATATCTAAAAAACTTTACTTCCTCCAGTTTTTCTCCATTCAAACTTACCTCCCAATTGACTTGGCCCTCAACCCTACTGTACCTAATTACCTTGCTCTTATTCACATTTACTCTTAACTTTCTTCTTTCACACACTTTACCAAACTCAGTCACCAGCTTCTGCAGTTCCTCACATGAATCAGCCACCAGCGCTGTATCATCAGCGAACAACAACTGACTCACTTTTCAAGCTCTCTCATCCCCAACAGACTTCATAGGAACAGTGGTTCGAACAATGTTGTATGGTTGCGAGGCGTGGGCTATGGGTAGAGTTGTGCGCAGGAGGATGGATATATAAATATATATATATATATATATATATATATATATATATATATATATATATATATATATATATATATATATATATATATATATATATATATATATATATATATATATATATATATATATATATATGTCTCTGGGGATAGGGAGAAAGAATTCTTCCCACATATTCCCTGCGTGTCGTAGAAGGCGACTAAAATGGGAGGGAACGGGGGCTGAAGATCCTCTCCTCTTCTTTTTTTTTTTTTTAATTTTCCAAAAGAAAGAACAGAGAAGGGGGCCAGGTGAGGATTTCCCTCAGAGGCCCACTTCTCTGTTCTTAACGCTACCTTGCTAATACGGGAAATGGCAAATAGTTTGAAAGAAAAAGAATGTATATATATATATATATATATATATATATATATATATATATATATATATATATATATATATATATATATATATATATATATATATATATATATATATTTTTTTTTTTTTTTTTTTTTTTTTTTTTTTGCTGTCTCCCGCGTTTGCGAGGTAGCGCAAGGAAACAGACGAAAGAAATGGCCCAACCCACCCCCATACACGTGCCTTGATTCAATCCACTGACAGCACGTCAACCCCGGTATACCACATCGCTCCAATTCACTCTATTCTTTGCCCTCCTTTCACCCTCCTGCATGTTCAGGCCCCGATTACACAAAATCTTTTTCACTCCATCTTTCCACCTCCAATTTGGTCTCCCTCTTCTCCTCGTTCCCTCCACCCCCGACACATATATCCTCTTGGTCAATCTTTCCTCACTCATTCTCTCCATGTGACCAAACCATTTCAAAACACCCTCTTCTGCTCTCTCAATCACGCTCTTTTTATTTCCACACATCTCTCTTACCCTTACGTTACTTACTCGATCAAACCACCTCACACCACACATTGTCCTGAAATATCTCATTTCCAGCACATCCATCCTCCTGCGCACAACTCTATCCATAGTCCACGCCTCGCAACCATACAACATTGTTGGAACCACTATTCCTTCAAACATACCCATTTTTGCTTTCCGAGATAATGTTCTCGACTTCCACACATTCTTCAAGGCTCCCAGAATTTTCGCCCCTCCCCCACCCTATGATCCACTTCCGCTTCCATGGTTCCATCCGCTGCCAGATCCACTCCCAGATATCTAAAACATATATATATATATATATATGTATATATATATATATATATATACATATATATATATATATATATATATATATATATATATATATATATATATATATATATATATATATATATATATATATATATATATATATATATATATATATGACTGTATTATTGACTGATTGGTAAGGTTATTTAATGTATGTATGACTCATGGTGTGGTGCCTGAGGATTGGCGGAATGCGTGCATAGTGCCATTGTACAAAGGCAAAGGGGATAATAGTGAGTGCTCAAATTACAGAGGTATAAGTTTGTTGAGTATTCCTGGTAAATTATATGGGAGGGTATTGATTGAGAGGGTGAAGGCATGTACAGAACATCAGATTGGGGAAGAGCAGTGTGGTTTCAGAAGTGGTAGAGGATGTGTAGATCAGGTGTTTGCTTTGAAGAATGTATGTGAGAAATACTTAGAAAAGAAAATGGATTTGTATGTAGCATTTTTGGATCTGGAGAAGGCATATGATAGAGTTAATAGATATGCTCTGTGGAAGGTATTAAGAATATATGATGTGGGAGGCAAGTTGTTAGACGCAGTGAAAAGTTTTTATCAAGGATGTAAGGCATGTGTACGTGTAGGAAGAGAGGAAAGTGATTGGTTCTCTGTGAATGTAGGATTGCGGCAGGGGTGTGTGATGTCTCCATGGTTGTTTAATTTGTTTATGGATGGGGTTGTTAGGGAGGTGAATGCAAGATTTTTGGAAAGAGGGGCAAGTATGAAGTCTGTTGGGGATGAGAGAGATTGGGAAGTGAGTCAGTTGTTGTTCGCTGATGATACAGCGCTGGTGGCTGATTCATGTGAGAAACTGCAGAATATATATATATATATATATATATTTTTTTTTTCCTTTCATACTATTCGCCATATCCCACATTAGCGAGGTAGCATTAAGAACAGAGGGCAGAGCCTTTGAGGGAATATCCTCAATTGGCCCCCTTCTCAGTTCCTTCTCTTGGAAAATTAAAAACGAGAGGTGAGGATTTCCAGCCCCCCGCTTCCCATATATATATATATATATATATATATATATATATATATATATATATATATATATATATATATATATATATATATATATATATATATATATATATATATATATATATATATATATATATATATATATATATATATATATATATATATATATATATATATATATATATATATATATATATATATATATATATATATATATATATATATATATATATATATATATATATATATATATATATATATATATATATATATATATATATATATATATATATTAATAATATTATATATATATTATAAATAAAGGAAGCGGGGGCGGGAAAATCCTCACCTCTCGTTTTTAATTTTCCAAGAGAAGGAACTGAAAAAGGGGGCCAATTGAGAAATTCCCTAAAAGGCTCTCCCTCTTTTTCTTAATGCTCCCTCGCTAATGTGGGAATGGCGAATAGTTTTAAAGGAAAAAAAAAAAATATATATATAATATTCTCCCGTTTCTCACATGAATCAGATCACCAGCCCCTGTATAAACAGCGAACAACAACTGACTCATTTCCCCAATCTCTCTCATCCCCAACAGACTTCATATTTCCCCTCTTTCCCAAAATCATGCTTTCCCCTCCCTAACAACCCCATCCATAAAAAAATTTAAAAACAACCATGAGACATCACACACCCCTCCCGCAATCCTACATTCACAGAGAACCAATCACTTTCCTCTTTTCCTACACGTACACACCCTTACACCCCTTGATAAAAATTTTTCCCACTGCGTCAACAACTGCCTCCCCACACCCATATATTCTTAATACCTTCCACAGAGCATACTATTAACCAAATCATATCCCTTTCTCCAGATCCAAAAATGCTACTTTACAAATCCATTTCTTTTCTAAGTATTTTCACAACTTTTCTTCAAAGCAAACACCTGACCCTACAAAACCTCTACCACTTCGAAACACACGCTTTCCCCCAATCTGAGTTCGTACATGCCTTCACCCTCTCAATCAATACCCCCCCATATAATTTCCCAAAGGAAAAAAACTCAACAAACTTATACCGAAATTTTGGGAGCACTCACTATTATCCCCTTTGCCTTGTACAATGGCACATGCCCGCATTCCGCCAATCCTCAGGCACCACCCCAAAGAGTCATACATACATTAAATAACCTTACCAATCAGTCAATAATACAGTCAAATATTATATTATATATATATTATAAAAATATATTATATATATATATATATTATATATATTATATATATAATATATATAATATATATATGATATATATATTATATAAATACATATATATATATTATAATATGTTTTAGATATCTGGGAGGGATCTGGCAGCGGAGGGAAACCCCTGGAAGCGGAAGAAAAACATAGGGTGGGGGAGGGGGGAAAATTCTGGGAGCTTGAAGAAAGTGTGGGGTCGAAACATACCCCCGGGAAAACAAAAAGGGTTTTGTTGAAGGGAAAAGTGGTTCCAACAATGTTTTATGGTTGCGAGGCGGTACTAAGGATAGAGTTGTGCGCAGGAGGAAGGGTGTCTGGAAATGAGATATTTCAGGACAATGTGTTTGGGGTTGGGGGTGGTTTGATCGAGTAAGTAACGTAAGGGTAAGGAGATGTGTGGAATAAAAAGAGCGGATTGAGAGAGCAGAAGAGGGTGTTTGAAATGGTTTGGGCACAAAGGGGAGAATGATGAGGAAAGATTGACCAAGAGGATATATGGCGGGGGGGAGGGAACGAGGAGAAGAGGGAGAAACCCAAAATTTGGGGGTGGAATGATGGGGTGAAAAAGATTTGTGTAATCGGGGCCCTGAACATGGAGGGGTGAAAGGGGGGGGCAAAAATAAGTGAATTGAGGGGATGTTTGGGATACCGGGGTTTACGTGCGTCAGTGGATTAATCAAGGCACGTGTATGGGGTGGGTTTGGGCCATTTCTTTCGCGTTTCCTTGCGCTACCTCGCAAACGCGGGAAAACAGCAAAAAAAAAAAAAAAAAAAAAAAAAAAAAAATATATATAAATATATATAAAAAAATAAAATATATAAATAAATATAATATATATAAAATATATATATATATATATATATATATATATATACATTCTTTTTTCTTTTAAACTATTTGCCATTTCCCGTATTAGCAAGGTAGCGTTAAGAACAGAGAAGTGGGGCCCCTGAGGGAAATCCTCACCTGGCCCCCTTTTCTGTTCTTTCTTTGGAAAATTAAAAAAAAAAAAAAGAAGAGGAGAGGATCATCAGCCCCCTTTTTCCCCCCCATTTTAGTCGCCTTCTACGACACGCAGGGAATATTGGGGAAAAATTCTATTCCCCCCTATCCCCAGAAGACATAAATATAATATATATATATAATATTATATAATATATATATATATATATATATATATATAATATATATATATAAAATATATATATAAAAAAACTATATATATATATTATAAATATATATAATTATATATCCATCCCCCTGCGCACAACTCTACCCATAGCCCACCCTCGCAACCATACAACATTGACGAACCCTGTACCAATGAAGTCTGTTGGATGAGAGAGCTTGAAAAGTGAGTCAGTTGTTTCGCTGATTTATACAGCCGCTGGTGGCTGATTCATGTGAGGAAATGCAGAAAACTGGGTGACCCGAGTTTTGGTAAAGTGTGTGAAAGAAGAAAGTTTAAAAGTAAAAAGGGGGAATAAGAGCAAAGGAAAATTTGGGACAGTAGGTTGAGGGCCAGTCCAATTGGAGGTTTAAATTTGAAGGGAAAAAATGGAGGAAGTAAATTTTTTAGATATCCCGGGAGTGGATCTGGAACCATGGAAGCGGAAGTGGATCATAGGGGGGGGGGAGGGGCGAAAACCTGGGAGCTTTGAAGAATGTTTGGGAAATCGAGAAAAATTATCTCCGAAAGGGAAAAATGGTTATGTTGAAGGATAGTGGTTTTTCCCAAAAATGTTGTATGGTGCGAGGCGTAGAACTATGGATAGAGTTGTGCGCAGAGGATGGATGTGCTGGGAAAAGAAAAAGTTGTGGACAATGTGGTGTGGGTTTGGGTTTTATCGAGTAAGTAACGTAAGGGTAAGAGAGAAAGTGGAAATAAAAAAGTGGGGTTTTAGAGAGCAGAAGAGGGGTGTTTTTAAATGGTTTTTTGGGAAAATGGAGAGAATGGGGTTTTAAAGGGAAAATTGACCCCAAAAATGGTATATTGTCGGAGGGGAGGGAACGAGGAAAGTGGGAGACCAAATTGGAGGTGGAAAAAATGGAGTGAAAAAAGTTTGTGTTTTTTCGGGGCCTGAACATGCAGGAGGGTGAAAGGGGGGCAAGGAATAGAGTACTTGATCGATGTGGTAATACCGGGTTAAACGTCTGCCCCAGTGTTGAATCGGCTTTTTGAAGCGTTTTGGATAAACCCAAAAGGTAAGCTGTGTAGGAAGTATATTTGCGGTGTGGACGTACTTTAATACATGTGAAATGGTTGGGTGGGCCATTTCTTCGCCCTTTTTCCCTTGCGTTTCCTCGCAAACGCGAAGAAGCGACAAAGCAAAAAAAAAAAAAAAAAAAAAAAAAAATATAAATATATATAATATATATTATATTATATTTATATAAAATACATATTAATATATAAAATATAAAAAAATTTAAAATATATATATAAAAATAAAATTATATATTAATATATAAAATTATAAATTATATAATATTTTTATATATATTTTTAAAAAAAAAATTTTTCTATATATTTTTATTATATATATTATAAAATATAAATTTATATAATATATATTATATATATATATATATATATATTATCCCGGAAAGGGGATTAAAATACCCCCACGTATTCCTGGTGCGTAGAAGACACTAAAAGGGAGGGGCGGGGGGCGGAAATTTTCCCCCTCTCGTTTTTTTTTTTTGATTTCCCAAAAAAGAGGAACAGAGGGGGGCCAGGTGAGCTTTTCCCCACAAAGGCCCAGCCCCCTCTTTTCTTAACGTCCTTGTAACGCGGGAATGGCGATTGTTTAAAAAAAAGAAAAAGAAAGTAAAAAATATATAAATAAATATATATAAAAAATTTTATATATATAATATTTATATATATATATATATATATATGTACACAAATATATAAGAATAAAGGAAGTTTAGTAGTATGTTTGAGGAAAGAAGCCGGATTTTTTTGGCTCTGGTGAAACCAAACTCAAGGGTAAAGCTGAAGAGTGTTGGAAATGTCTTGGGAGTAAAGTCAGGGTTAGGAGAGGACCACAAGGAAGGAGTAGCACTACTCCCCAAGCAGGAGTGTGGAGTAAGGAAGAAAATTAAGAAGTAAACTCCAGATTGTATGGGTAACACTAAAAAAAGGGTGGAGAGAGATTATGGTGCTAGCACTTAGCATGAGAAGAAAAGCTCATAAGAGGGAAAATGGGTTTTTGGGGGCAGCTGAAGGGTGTTCAGCACTTTCAGAAAGGACTAGGTCATAGCGATGGGTGGGTTTGAGTGCAAAGGTGATTAAAAATGGCATTTTAGTATAATTTTTTTTTATTTAGGTTTTAGTGTTGTAAATGGAAATGTGAAGAGCTTGTAGATTATATTCTGAAAAAGGGGGGTGATTGGGAATACCCCTTTTTTGAAAAAAGAGATAAACATAAGTAAAATGAAAGTAATAGGAAAAGATGCAAGAGAGCGGTATCAATTACGTGTTATTAATAGGCGCGTGAAAAAGGGAGTTTTGATGTAAATGGCTGAGAAATTGCAACGGAGGGATGTCTGATCATTATTTGTGAGCGAAGGATAAAAAATTATGTAGAGATTTCCCGAAAAAGGAAAAGATTGTGGGGTGAAGAGGCGAAGGATAAGTTATTAGAGAATCAGAAAAGAAGAAATTGTTGGGGTGAAGAGGTGGTGAGAGTAAGTGGGCCATTTGGGAAAAGGGCACTTGTGTGAGGAAGTATCAGGAAAATTGAGCGCAGAAAAAGAAAATGGTGAGAGCAAAGAAAAATCAGGAAATGAGAGAGGAATGAATGGTTTTTTTTAGGAAAGCAATGATGACTTGAAGAAATGTTTGTGGCATTTAGAAAGGGGGGGGTGGGTAGATTAAAAAAAGGGTAGTTAGTGTGGGATTTAAGAAGGAATTTAAGTGAAAGAAGAAGGAGAGATATTTGGCCCATTTTTGCAGTAACTAGTACAAATGACTGGAAGATGTATAAATAAAGAAGCAAGAGGTCAAGAGAAAGGCAAGAGAAAAAAAAAAGCAAAATAAGAGATGGGTGAGAGAGTATCATTAAATTTTAGGGGAGACTAAAAAAAATGTTCTGGAAGGAGGTAAATAAACTTCGTAAAAAAGAGTACAAATGGGAACAACGGTGAAGGGACAAATGAGGAGGGAAAAAAAAATTTGTGGTGAATGAGAGGAGATGAGTGAGTATTTTGAAAAGGGTTTTTTGATGTGTTTTAAAGAGAGTGGCAGATATAGGTTTTTTGGTCGAGTTATACGGGAAAAATTAGAGTAAAAAAAGGGCGTAAGAAAGATAGTAAAAGAATTGTGAAGATGAAAACCGGTAAGGCGACGAGTTGGATGGCAAATTTTGGGAAAATTTATTTAAAAAAAGGGGTGTCTGTGTTGTTGACTAGTTTTGGTGAAATATTCAGAAAGTATGGTTCATGTGAAGTGCCTGGGAATGCGGAATGCATGCAAAGTGCCATTGTACAAATGCAAAGGGGGTAAAAAGGGTTTGGTGTTCAATTAAAGGGGATAAATTTGCTTGAGTTTTTCCTGGGAAATTTTATGGAGGTATCGAATGAGATGAAGGCATGTAAGAAAACACAAAAATGGGGAAGAGCTGTGAGGTTCGAAGTTGTAGGGATGTTGGATAGTTTTCTACTTTGAAGAAGTTTGTGAAAAATAAATTAGAGAAACAAATGGAATTGTATTTGGCATTTATGGATTGGAGAAGGGATATAAAGAGTGAAGAGATGCTCGTGGAAGGCTTTAAGAAATATGGTGTGGGACGGTTCCTAGAGCAGTGAAAGTTTTTTTTGGGGATGTAAGGAAAGTGTCGAATAGGAAGGGAGGAAAGTGATTGAGTCCCCCGTGATGTCGTTTTGCGGCATGATGCTGATTTCTCCAGGGTTTTTGTTTATTTGTTTATGGATGGGTTGTTAGGGAGGTGAATGAAAAAGTTTTGGAGAGAGGGGTAAGTATGCAGTCTACTGTTGTTGGAGGCTTGGGAAGTGGTCAGTTTTTTTGCTGATGACAAGCCTGGGGCAAATCTGGTGACAATTGCAAAAGTGGTGACTGAGTTTGGTAAAGTGTATGAAAGAAGAAAGTGTGAGAAAAATGTGAATAAGACAATTTTATTGGGTTTTAGTAGGATGAAGGACAAACAAATTTGGGGAAATTTAAGTTTGACTGGAGAAAAACCGAAAAAAAAAGGCGAAGTGTTTTAGATATCTGGGAGTCCCAACTGCAGCGATGGAAAAAGGAACAGAATTGAGTCAAAGGGTGGGGAGGGGCGAATGTTCTGGAGCTTTTTGAAGAATTGTGGAGGCGAGAACGTTATCTAAAGAGCAAAAATGGGTATGTTTGAAGGAGTGGTTTGCCCAACAATGTTATTTGGTGCCAATTGTGGCATAGATAGGGTTTTAACCCCGTAGGAGGTGGATTATTGGAAATTAGATGTTTTAGGACAATGGATCATAGGGTTTGGTTTTGGGGGAAAGAGGTATAAAAATTAAAAAAAAAATAGTATATATATATATATATATAAAATATAAATATATAAAATATTAATATTATATATAAAATATATATATAATATATAATTAATTTATAATATATATATATATATATATATATATATATATATAAATATAAAAAAAAAATATATAATATATACCAAAATAAAATTTCCATAAATATATATATATTTATTAAAATATTATATATAAAATATTATAATATATATATATATTATATATATACCCTATATATACCTATAAAAATAAAAAAAAAAATATAAAAATATATTTATTAAAAATTTATATTTATATTATAAAAAAAAAAATATATTATATATATATAATAATATATATATATTGCGGGTGGCTGGAAACCTCCCTCTCGTTTTTTTAATTTTCCAAAAGAAGGAACAGAGAAGGGGGCCCGGTGGGATATTCCCTCTAAGGCCCAGTCCCTGTTTTTAACGCTACCTCCTAATGCGGGAAATGGCGATAGAAAGAAGAAAGAAAATATTTTATTATATTATATATATAATATATAAATTATATATATAATATATATAAATATATATATTATTTATTCATTTATTTATTTTTTTTGCTTTGTCGGGTTTTTCTTCCCCCCGTTAGCGAGTAGCGAAAGGAAACAGACGAAAAAAATGGCCCAACCACCACATAACAAGTATATACATATACGTCCACCCCCCAAAGCAAAATATACATACCTATACATCTCAACGTATACCCAATAAAAAACCACAGAGAAATAATATATACCATGAACATAATCATACTGTCCCGCCTTATTCATTTCCATCGCACCCCCGTCCACACATGGGAAAAAACAACCCCCCTCCCCCCGCATGTACGCGAGGTAGCTAGGAAAAGACAACAAGGGCCACATTCTTACACTAGTCTCTGCTTTTCATGAATTTAATTTCACCGAAACCACAGCCCCTTTCCACATCCAGCCCAAAAGAACTTTCCCCTGGGGTTTTCCCCAGACGCTTTAAATGCCCGGTTCAATCCTTGACACAAATCGGCCTCGGTATGTCACATCGTCAATTTACTCTATCCTGCACACCCCTTCACCTCCTGCATACAGGCCCCGATCACTTAAAATCTTTTTCACCCATCTTCCACCTCCAATTTGGTCCCCCCACTTCTCGTCATTCCCCCCACCTCTGACACATAAATTTTAGGCAATCTTTCCCCACTCTTCTCTCCTGGACCAAAAAAATTTCAAAACACACTCTTCTGCTCTCTCAAACATTTTTTTATACCACACTTTTCTCTTATCCTATTATTCTTACTCGATCAAACCACCTCACCCACATATTGTCCTAAACATCTTTTTCTAGCACATCTACCCCCTCCGCACAACTCTAAACTATAGCCCAACTTCGCAACCTATAACCCTGGTGGAAAACCCCTATTCCTTCAAACTACCCATTTTGCTTTCCGAGATAATGTTCTCGACTTCCACAATTCTTCCAAAGCTCCGATTTCGCTCCCCCCCCCCACCCTATGATTCTTCGCTTCCATGGTTTTCCCTCCGCGCCACTCCACTCCCAGATACTAAAACCCTTCCTTCCTCCAGTTTTTCTCATTCAATTACTCCCGTTGACTTGTCCCTTAAACCTTACTTACCCCAATAACCCTTGCTCTTTTTCACATTTACCCCATCTTTTTTTCATTCACACACTTACCCTACTCAGTCACCAGCTTTTTGCGTTTCTACATGAATCAGCCCCAGCGCCCGTATATCAGCGAACAACAACTGATCACTCCCTAGCTCTTTCATCCACAACGACCATACTCACCTCTATCTCCCAAAAATCTGCATTCACCTCCCCAACACCCTATTCAAAAAAAAATCAAACAGCAATGGAGAAATCATGCACCCTGCCCCCAAACTGACATTCACTAGGAACAATCATTCCTCTCTTCCTCCTCTTACCATGACTTTAAAACCCTTTATAAAAGATTTCACTGCTTCTTGCAA
>NC_092288.1:19351783-19384283 GCF_036320965.1 Panulirus ornatus | reverse complement strand
GCCATATTGGGTTATGATTAATGGAAGAGACGCCACCAGACTAGCTGATCATATTAGTCAATATTACGCCTCGCCAGTGTTGTGCTCAGTCAGCTGTTTGCATCGATAGGGTTACATTAGAGGAATAGTGAATATAGAGTTAAATTAGGTAATCAGATTGGGTAATCAGGAGTGTTAACATTTATCAGCAGCTAACTGGGATGGATACGCTTTGTAAGAATGGCTAATCCAAAAGCACTGTGATACTCAACATGGTTTAGAGTTACTGGTGCTAGTTTTGAAAATATATGATCCAAGATGAAGCTAAGCGTCAGTGACCAAATCTCAGATTAGACGTTTACCAATCCCCTAAACAAAGTTACCGCGGAACATTTTACCAAGTAATATTACTATTCCTCAGATTACCGAACTGCTGCGACGAAGGTATGCATTATCGATTTATGTAAGGACGAGATATATGAATATATATATCTATATATATATATATATATATATATATATATATATATATATATATATATATATATATATATATATATATATATATATATATATATATATATATATATATATATGTATATACATATATCTATGTATTTCTTTTTATTTATTTTGCTTTGTCGCTGTCTCCCGCGTTATCGAGATTGCGCAAGGAAACAGACGAAAGAATGGCCCAACCCACCCAAATACACATGTATATACATACACGTCCACACACGCAAATATACACACATATACATCTCTATGTATACATATATATATACACACACAGACATGTACATATATCCACATGTACATAATTCACACTGACTGCCTTTATTTATTGCCATCGCCACCTCGCCAAACATGGAATACAACATCCTCCCCCCCTCATGTGTGCAATGTAGCGCTAGGAAAAGACAACAAAGGTCCCATTCGTTCACACTCAGTCTCTAGCTGTCATGTAATAATGCACCGAAACCACAGCTCCCTTTCCACATCCAGGCCCCACACAACTTTCCATGGTTTACCCCAAACGCTTCACATGCCCTGGTTCAATCCATTGACAGCACGTCGACCCCGGTATGCCACATCGTTCCAATTCACTCTATTCCTTGCACGCCTTTTACCCTTCTGCATGTTCAGGCCCCGATCACTCAAAATCATTTCACTCCATCTTTCCACCTCCAATCTGGTCTCCCACTTCTCCTCGTTCCTTCCAGCTCTGACACATATATCCTCTTGGTCAATCTTTCCACACTCATTCTCTCCATGTGACCAAACCATTTCAAAACACCTTCTTATGCTCTCTCAACCACATTCGTTTTATTGACACACATCTCTCTTAACCTTACATTACTTACTCGATCAAACCACTTCAAACCACATATTGTCCTCAAACATCTCATTTCCAGCACATCCACCCTCCTGCGCACAACTCTATCCATAGTCCACGCCTCGCAACCATACAACATTGTTGGAACCACTATTCCTTCAAACATACCAATTTTTGCTTTCCGAGATAATGTTCTCGACTTCCAAACATTCTTCAAGGCTCCCAGAACCTTCGCCCCTCCCCCACCCTATGATTCACTTCCGCTTCCATGGTTCCATTGGCTGCCAGATCCACTCCCAGATATCTAAATCACTTTACTTTCTCCAGTTTTTATCCATTCAAACTTACCTCCCAGTTAACTTGACCCTCAGCCCTACTGTACCTAATAACCTTGCTCTTATTCACATTTACTCTAAACTTTCTTCTTTCACACACTTTACCAAACCCAGTCACCAGCTTCTACAGTTTCTCACATGAATCAGCCACCAGCGCTGTATGATAAGCGAACAACTGAATTACTTCCCAAGCTCTTTCATTCACAACAGACTGCATACTTGCCCCTCTTTCCAAAACTCTTGCATTCACCTCCTTAACAACCATATCCGTAAACAAATTAAACAACCATGGAGACATCACACACCCCTGCCGCAAAACTACATTCACTGAGAAACAATCACTTTCCTCTCTTCCTACACGTACACTTTCCTTACATCCTCGATAAAAACTTTTCACTGCTTATAACAACTTGCTTCCAACACCATACATTCTTAATACCTTCCACAGAGCAATTCCATCAACTCTATCATATGCCTTCTCCAGATCCATAAATGCTACATACAAATCCATTTGCTTTTCTAAGCATTTCTCACACATTCTTCAAAGCAAACATCTGATCCACATATCCTATACCATTTCTGAAACCACAGTGCTTTTCCCCAATCTGATGCTCTTTACATGACTTCACCCTCTCAATCAATACCCTCGCATATAATTTACCAGGAATACTCAACAAACTTATACTTCTGTAATTTGAGCACTCACTCTTATCCCCTTTGCCTTTGTACAATGGCACTATGCAAGCATTCCGCCAATCCTCAGGCACCTCACAATGAATCATACATACATTACATAAACTTACCAACCAGTCAACAGTAAAGTCACCCCCTTTTTTAATAAATTCCACTGCAATACCATCCAAACTTGCTGCCTTGCCGGCTTCCATCTTCTGCAAAGCTTTTACTACTTCTTCTCTGTTTACCAAATCACTCTCCCTAACCCTCTCACTTTGTACACCACCTCGACCAAAACACCCTATATCTGCCACTCTATCATTAAACACATTCAACAAACCTTCAAAATACTCACTCCATCTCCTGACATCACCACTACTTGTTATCACCTCCCCATTAGCCGCATTCACTGAAGTTCCCATTTGCTCCCTTGTCTTACGCACTTTATTTACGTTCTTCCAAAACATCTTTTTACTCTCCCTAAGATATGATGATACTCTCTCACCCAAAATCTCATTTGCCCTCTTTCTCACCTCTTGCACCTTTCTCTTGACCTCCTGTCTCTTTTAAAGCTTTATACATCTCCCACTCATTTGCATTTTTTCCCTGCAAAAATCGTCCAAATGCCTCTCACTTCTCTTTCACTAATAATATCACCTCTTCATCCCACCACTCACTACCCTTTCGAATCAACCCATCTTCAACGCTTCTCATGCCACAAGCATCTTTTGCAGAAGCCATCACTACTTCCCTAAATACATCCCATTCCTCCCCCACTCCCCTTAACTCGTTTGTTTTCACCTTTTTACATTCTGTACTCAGTCTCTCCAGGTACTTCCTCACAAAAGTCTCCTTCCCAAGCTCTCATACTCTCACCACTATCTTCACCCCAACATTCTCTATTTTTTTCTAAAAACCCCTACAGATTTTCACCTTCGACTCCACAGGATAATGATCAGACATCTCTCCAGTTGCACCTCTCAGCACATTAACATCCAGAAGTCTCTATTTCTTGCGCCTATAAATTAACACGTAATCCAATAACGCTCTCTGGCCATCTCTCCTACTTACTTACGAATACTTATGTATATCTCGCTTTTTAAACCAGGTATTCCCAAACACAAGTCCTTTTTCAGCACATAAATCTACAAGCTCTTCACCATTTCCATTTACAACACTGAATACCCCATGTGTAGCAATTATTCCCTCAACTGCCACATTACTCACCTTTGCATTCAAATCACCCATCACTCTAATCCGGTCTTGTGCATCAAACCCACTAACACACTCATTCAGCTGCTCCCAAAACACTTGCCTCTCATGATCTTTCTTCTCATGCCCAGGTGCATATGCACCAATAATCACCCACCTCTCTCCATCAACTTTCAGTTTTACCCATATCAATCAAGAATTTACTTTCTTACACTCTATCACATACTCCCACCACACCTGTCTTAGGAGTAGTGCCACTCCTTCCCTTGCTCTTGTCCTCACACTAACCCCTGACTTTACTCCCAAGAGGTTCCCAAACCACTCTTCCCCTTTACCCTTAAGCTTCGTTCCACTCAGAGCCAAAACATCCAGGTTCCTTTCCTCAAACATACTACCTATCTCTCCTTTTTTCTCATCTTGGTTACGTCCACACACATTTAGACACCCTAATCTGAGCCTTCGAGGAGGATGAGCACTCCCCACGTGACACCTTCTTCTATTTCCTCTTTTAGAAAGTTAAAATACAAGGAGGGGAGGGATTCTGGCCCCCCACTCTCGTCCCAATTAGTCGCCTTCTACGACACGTGAGGAATGCGTGGGAAGCATTCTTTCTCCCCTATCCCCGGGGATGCATATATATATATATATATATATATATATATATATATATATATATATATATATATATATATATGTATATATATATATATATATATATATATATATATATATATATATATAAATATATATGTATATATATATATATATATATATATATATATATATATATATATATATATATATATATATATATATATATATATATATATATATATATATATATGTATTTTTTTTTTTTTGTCGCTGTCTCCCGCGTTTGCGAGGTAGCGCAAGGAAACAGACGAAAGAAATGGCCCAACCCCCCCCATACACATGTATATACATACGTCCACACACGCAAATATACATACCTACACAGCTTTCCATGGTTTACCCCAGACGCTTCACGTGCCTTGATTCAATCCACTGACAGCACGTCAGCCCCGGTATACCACATCCCTCCAATTCATATGTGGATGAGAGAGCTTGGGAAGTGAGTCAGTTGTTTTTCGCTGATGATACAGCGCTGGTGGCTGATTCATGTAAGAAACTGTAGAAGCTGGTGACTGAGTTTGGTAAAGTGTGTGAAAGAAGAAAGTTGAGAGTGAATGTGAATAAGAGCAAGGTTATTAGGTTAAATGGAGAAAAACTGGAGGAAGTAAAGTGTTTTAGATATCTGGGAGTGGATCTGGCAGCGGATGAAACCATGGAAGCGGAAGTTAATCATAGTGTGGGGTAGGGGCGAAAATTTTGGGAGCCTTGAAGAATGTTTGGAAGTCGAGAACATTATCTCGGAAAGCAAAAATTGGTATGTTTGAATGAATAGTGGTTCCAACAATGTTGTATGTTTGCGAGGAATGGGCTATGGATAGAGTTGTGCGCAGGAGGGTGGATGTGCTGCAAATGAGATGTTTGTGGACAATATGTGGTGTGCGGTGGTTTTATCGAGTAAGTAATAATTGGGTAAGAGAGATGTGTGGTAACAAAAGGAGTGTGGTTGAGAGAGCAGAAGAGGGTGTTTTGAAATGGTTTGGTCACATGGAGAGAATAGTGAGGAAAGATTGACCAAGAGGATATATGTGTCAGAGGTGGATGGAACGAGGAGAAGTGAGAGACCAAATCCAATGGAGGTGGAAAGATAGAGTGAAAAAGATTTTGAGTGATCGGGGCCTGAACATGCAGGAGGGTGAAAGGCGTGCAAGGAATAGAGTGAATTGGAACGATTTGGTATACCGGGGTCGACGTGCTGTCAATGGATTGAACCAGGGCATGTGAAGCGTCTGGGGTAAACCATGGAAAGTTGTGTGGGGCCTGGATGTGGAAAGGGAGCTGTGGTTTCAGTGCATTATTACATGACAGCAAAAGACTTAGTGTGAACGAATGGGGCCTTTGGTATCTTTTCCTAGCGCCATCTCGTACACATGAGGGGGGAGGGGATTGTTATTCCATGTGTAGCGAGGTGGCGATGGGAACAAGTAAAGGCACACAGTATGAATTGTGTACATGAGTATATATGTATATGTCTGTGTGTGTATATATATGTGTATATTGAAATGTATTGGTACGTATATTTGCGTGTGTGGACGTGTATATATATACATGTGTATGTGGGCGGGTTGGGCCATTCTTTCGTCTGTTTCCTTGCGGTAACTCGCTAACGCGGGAGACAGCGACAAAGCAAAATAAATAAATAAATAAATATATATGTATATATATATATATATATATATATATATATATATATATATATATATATATATATATGTATATATATATATATATATATATATATATATATATATATATATATATATTTTAGGGAGAATAAAAAGATGTTCTGGAAGGAGGTAAATAAAGTGCGTAAGACAAGGGAGCAAATGGGAACTTCAGTGAAGGGCGCAAATGGGGAGGTGATAACAAGTAGTGGTGATGTGAGAAGGAGATGGAGTGAGTATTTTGAAGGTTTGTTGAATGTGTTTGATGATAGAGTGGCAGATATAGGGTGTTTTGGTCGAGGTGGTGTGCAAAGTGAGAGGGTTAGGGAAAATGATTTGGTAAACAGAGAAGAGGTAGTGAAAGCTTTGCGGAAGATGAAAGCCGGTAAGGCAGCAGGTTTGGATGGTATTGCAGTGGAATTTATTAAAAAAACGGGTGACTGTATTGTTGACTGGTTGGTAAGGTTATTTAATGTATGTATGACTCATGGTGAGGTGCCTGAGGATTGGCGGAATGCGTGCATAGTGCCATTGTACAAAGGCAAAGGGGATAAGAGTGAGTGCTCAAATTACAGAGGTATAAGTTTGTTGAGTATTCCTGGTAAATTATATGGGAGGGTATTGATTGAGAGGGTGAAGGCATGTACAGAGCATCAGATTGGGGAAGAGCAGTGTGGTTTCAGAAGTGGTAGAGGATGTGTGGATCAGGTGTTTGCTAAGAAGAATGTGTGTGAGAAATACTTAGAAAAGCAAATGGATTTGTATGTAGCATTCATGGATCTGGAGAAGGCATATGATAGAGTTGGTAGAGATGCTCTGTGGAAGGTATTAAGAATATATGGTGTGGGAGGAAAGTTGTTAGAAGCAGTGAAAAGTTTTTATCGAGGATGTAAGGCATGTGTACGTGTAGGAAGAGAGAAAGTGATTGGTTCTCAGTGAATGTAGGTTTGCGGCAGGGGTGTGTGATGTCTCCATGGTTGTTTAATTTGTTTATGGATGGGGTTGTTAGGGAGGTAAATGCAAGAGTTTTGGAAAGAGGGGCAAGTATGACGTCTGTTGGGGATGAGAGAGCTTGGGAAGTGAGTCAGTTGTTGTTCGCTGATGATACAGCGCTGGTGGCTGATTCATGTGAGAAACTGCAGAAGCTGGTGACTGAGTTTGGTAAAGTGTGTGGAAGAAGAAAGTTAAGAGTAAATGTGAATAAGAGCAAGGTTATTAGGTACAGTAGGGTTGAGGGTCAAGTCAATTGGGAGGTGAGTTTGAATGGAGAAAAACTGGAGGAAGTGAAGTGTTTTAGATATCTGGGAGTGTATCTGGCAGCGGATGGAACCATGGAAGCGGAAGTGGATCATAGGGTGGGGGAGGGGGCGAAAATTCTGGGGCCTTGAAGAATGTGTGGAAGTCGAGAACATTATCTCGGAAAGCAAAAATGGGTATGTTTGAAGGAGTAGTGGTTCCAACAATGTTGTATGGTTGCGAGGCGTGGGCTATGGATAGAGTTGTGCGCAGGAGGACGGATGTGCTGGAAATGAGATGTTTGAGGACAATGTGTGGTGTGAGGTGGTTTGATCGAGTGAGTAACGTAAGGGTAAGAGAGATGTGTGGAAATAAAAAGAGCGTGGTTGAGAGAGCAGAAGAGGGTGTTTTGAAGTGGTTTGGGCACATGGAGAGGATGAGTGAGGAAAGATTGACCAAGAGGATATATGTGTCGGAGGTGGAGGGAACAAGGAGAAGAGGGAGACCAAATTGGAGGTGGAAAGATGGAGTGAAAAAGATTTTGTGTGATCGGGGCCTGAACATGCAGGAGGGTGAAAGGAAGGCAAGGAATAGAGTGAATTGGAGCGATGTGGTATACCGGGGTTGACGTGCTGTTAGTGGATTGAATCAAGGCATGTGAAGCGTCTGGGGTAAGCTATGGAAAGCTGTGTAGGTATGTATATTTGCGTGTGTGGACGTATGTATATACATGTGTATGAGGGTGGGTGGGCCATTTCTTTCGTCTGTTTCCTTGCGCTACCTCACAAACGCGGGAGACAGCGACAAAGTATAATAAAATATAAATATAAATAAAAAAATATATATATATCCTAGGGGATAGGGGATTAAGAATACTTCCCACGTATTCCCTGCGTGTCATAGAAGGCGACTAAAAGGGGAGGGAGCAGGGGGCTGGAAATCCTCCCCTCTCGTTTTTTTTTTAATTTTCCAAAAGAAGGAGCAGAGAGGGGCCAGGTGAGGATATTCCAAAAAAGGTCCAGTCCTCTGTTCTTAACGCTAACTCGCTAACGCGGGACATGGCGAATAGTTTAAAGAAATATATATATATATATATATCTGTTGGGGATGAGAGAGCTTGGGAAGTGAGTCAGTTGTTGTTCGCTGATGATACAGCGCTGGTGGCTGATTCATATGAGAAACTGCAGAAGTTGGAGACTGAGTTTGGTAAAGTGTGTGAAAGAAGAAAGTTAAGAGTAAATGTGAATAAGAGCAAGGTTATTAGGTACATTAGGTTTGAGGGTCAAGTCAATTGGGAGGTGAGTTTGAATGGAGAAAAACTGGAGGAAGTGAAGTGTTTTAGATATCTGGGAGTGGATCTGGCAGCGGATGGAAACATGGAAGCGGAAGTGGATCATAGGGTGGGGGAGGGGGCGAAAATTCTGGGAGCCTTGAAGAATGTGTGGAAGTCGAGAACATTATCTCGGGAAGCAAAAATGGGTATGTTTGAAGGAATAGTGGTTCCAACAATGTTGTATGGTTGCGAGGCGTGGACTATGGATAGAGTTGTGCGCAGGAGGACGGATGTGCTGGAAATGAGATGTTTGATGACAATGTGTGGTGTGAGGTGGTTTGATCGAGTAAGTAACGTAAGGGTAAGAGAGATGTGTGGAAATAAAAAGAGCGTGGTTGAGAGAGCAGAAGAGGGTGTTTTGAAATGGTTTGGTCACATGGAGAGAATGAGTGAGGAAAGATTGACCAAGAGGATATATGTGTCGGAGATGGAGGGAACGAGGAGAAGAGGGAGACCAAATTGGAGGTGGAAAGATGAAGTGAAAAAGATTTTGTGTGATCGGGGCCTGAACATGCAGGAGGGTGAGAGGAGGGCAAGGAATAGAGTGAATTGGAGCGATGTGGTATACCGGGGTTGACCTGCTGTCAGTGGATTGAATCAAGGCATGTGAAGCGTCTGGGGTAAACCATGGAAAGCTGTGTAGGTATGTATATTTGCGTGTGTGGACGTATGTATATACATGTGTATGGGGGTGGGTTTGGCCATTTCTTTCGTCTGTTTTCTTGCGCTACCTCGCAAACGCGGGAGACAGGCTCACGCAGCCAGCAGATAGCATTTTTCCGAACTTACCTCTATAACGTATTCCCTGCGTTTCGGAGAAGGAGTAAAAAAGGGGAGGGAGCGGGTGGCAGGAAATACTCCATTTTTTTTTTTCTTTTAATTTTCCAAAATAAGGAACAGAGAATGGGGCCAGGTAAGGATATTTCCTCAAAGGCCTAGTCCTCTGTTCTTAACGCTACCTCGCTAACGCAGGAAATGGCGAATAGTATGAAAATACATATGTATATACATATATATATATATATATATATATATATATATATATATATATATATATATATATATATATATATATATATATATATATTTATATATATATATATATATATATATATATATATATATATATATGTATGTATGGCTCATGGTGAGGTGCCTGAGGATTGGCGGAATGCGTGCATAGTGCCACTGTACAAAGGCAAAGGGGATAAGAGTGAGTGCTCAAATTGCAGAGATATAAGTTTGTTGAGTATTCATGGTAAATTATATGGGAGGGTATTGATCGAGAGGGTGAAGGCATGTACAGAGCATCAGATTGGGGAAGAGCAGTGTGGTTTCAGAAGTGGTAGAGGATGTGTTGATCAGGTGTTTACTTTGAAGAATGTATGTGAGATATACTTAGAAATGCAAATGGATTTGTATGTAGCATTTATGGATCTGGAGAAGGCATATGATAAGAGTTGATAGAGATGCTCTGTGGAAGGTATTAAGAATATATGGTGTGGGAGGCAAGTTGTTAGAAGGAGTGAAAAGTTTTTATTGAAGATGTAAGGCATGTGTACGTATAGGAAAAGAGGAAAGCAATTGGTTCTCAGTGAATGTAGGTTTGCGGCAGGGGTGTGTGATGTCTCCATGGTTGTTTAATTTGTTTAGGGATCGGGTTGTTAGGGAGGTGAATGCAATAGTTTTGGAAAGAGGGGCAAGTATGAAGTCTGTTGGGGATGAGAGAGCCTGGAAAGTGAGTCAGTTGTTGTTCGCTGATGATACAGCGCTGGTGGCTGATTCATGTGAGAAACTGCAGAAGCTGGTGACTGAGTTTGGTAAAGTGTGTGAAAGAAGAAAGATAAGAGTAAATGTGAATAAGAGCAAGGTTATTAGGTACAGTAGGGTTGAGGGTCAATTTAATTGGGAGGTAAGTTTGAATGGAGAAAAACTGGAGGAAGTAAAGTGTTTTAGATATCTGGGAGTGGATCTGGCAGCGGATGGAACCATGGAAGCGGAAGTGGATCATAGGGTGGGGGAGGGGGCGAGAATCCTGGGAGTCTTGAAGAATGTTTGGAAGTCGAGAACATTATCTCGGAAAGCAAAAATGGGTATGTTTGAAGGAATAGTGGTTCCAACAATGTTGTATGGTTGCGAAGCGTGGGCTATTGATAGAGTTGTGCGCAGGAGGATGGATGTGCTGGAAATGAGATGTTTGAGGACAATGTGTGGTGTGTGGTGGTTTGATCGAGTAAGTAACGTAAGGGTAAGAGAGATGTGTGTAAATAAAAAGAGCGTGGTTGAGAGAGCAGAAGAGTGTGTTTTAAAATGGTCTGGGCACATGGAGAGAATGAGTGAGGAAAGATTGACCAAGAGGATATATGTGTCGGAGGTGGAGGGAACGAGGAGAAGTGGGAGACCAAATTCGAGGTGGAAAGATGGAGTGAAAAAGAGTTTGTGTGATTGGGGCCTGAACATGCAAGAGGGTGAAAGGAGGGCAAGGAATAGAGTGAATTGGATCGATGTGGTATACCGGGGTTGACGTGCTGTCAGTGGATTGAATCAAGGCATGTGAAGCGTGTGGGGTAAACCATGGAAAGCTGTGTAGGTATGTATATTTGCGTGTGTGGACGTATGTATATACATGGGGGGTGGTTTGGGCCATTTCTTTCGTCTGTTTCTTTGCGCTACATCGCAAACGTGGGAGACAGCGACAAAGCAAAAAAAAAAAAAAAAATATATATATATATATATATATATATATATATATATATATATATATATATATATATATATATATATATATATATATAAATATATACATATATATATATATATATATATATATATATATATATATATATATATATATATATATATATATATATATATATATATATATATATATATATATATATATATATATATATATATATATATATATATATATATACACATATATCCCTGGGGATAGGGGAGAAAGAATACTTCCCACGCAATCCTCACGTGTCATAGAAGGCGACTAAAGGGGACGGGAGCGGGGGGCCAGAAACCCTCCCCTCCTTGTATTTTAACTTTCTAAAAGGGGAAACAGAAGAAGGAGTCACGCGAGGAGTGCTCATCCTCCTCGAAGGCTCAGATTGGGGTGTCTAAATGTGTGTGGATGTAACCAAGATGAGAAAAAAGGAGAGATAGGTAGTATGTTTGAGGAAAGGAACATGGATTTTTTGGCTCTGAGTGAAACGAACCTTAAGGGTAAAGGGGAAGAGCGGTTTGGGAATGTCTTGGGAGCAAAGTCAGGGGTTAGTGAGAGGACAAGAGCAAGGGAAGGAGTAGCGCTACTCCTGAATCAGGAGTTGTGGGAGTATGTGATAGAGAGTAAGAAAGTAAATTCTAGATTGATATGGGTAAAACTGAAAGTTGATGGAGAGAGACGGGTGATTATTGATGCATATGCACCTGGGCATGAGAAGAAAGATCATGAGAGGCAAGTGTTTTGGGAGCAGCTGAATGATTGTGTTAGTGGAGTATAATGCACAAGACCGGGTTATAGTGATGGGTGATTTGAATGCAAAGGTGAGTAATGTGGCAGTTGAGGGAATAATTGGTATACATGGAGTGTTCAGTGTTGTAAATGGAAATGGTGAAGAGCTTGTAGATTTATGTGCTGAAAAAGGATTGGTGATTGGGAATACCTGGTTTAAAAAGCGAGATATACATAAGTATACGTATATAAGTAGGGGAGATGGCCAGAGAGCGTTATTGGATTACGTGTTAATTGATAGACGCACGTAAGAGAGACTTTTGGATGTTAATGTGCTGAGAAGTGCAACTGTAAGGATATCTGATCATTATCTTGTGGAGGCGAAGGTGAAGATTTTTGAGGGGTTTCAGAAAAGAAGAGAGAATGTTGGGGTGAAGAGATTGGTGAGAGTAAGTGACCTTGGGAAGGAGACTTGTGTGAGGAAGTACAAGGAGAGACTGAGTACAGAATGGAAAAAGGTGAGAACAAAGGAGTTAAGGGGAGTGGGGGAGGAATGGGATGTATTTAGGGAGGCAGTGATGGCTTGCGCAAAAGATGCTTGTGGCATGAGAAGCGTGGGAGGTGGGTTGATTAGAAAAGGTAGTGAGAGGTGGGATGAGGAAGTAAGATTATTAGTGAAAGAGAAGAGAGAGGCATTTGACGATCTTTCAGGGAAAGAATGGAAATGAGTGGGAGAGGTATAAAAGAAAGAGACAGGAGGTCAAGAGAAAGGTGCAAGAGGTGAAAAAGAGGGCAAATGAGAGTTGGGGTGAGAGAGTATCATTAAACTTCAAGGAGAATAAAAAGATGTTTTGGAAGGAGGTTAATAAAGTGCGTAATACAAGGGAGCAAATGGGAACTTCAGTGAAGGGGGCTAATGGGGAGGTGATAACAAGTAGTGGTGATGTGAGAAGGAGATAGAGTAAGTATTTTGAAGGTTTGTTGAATGTGTTTGATGATAGAGTGGCAGGTATAGGGTGTTTTGGTCGAGGTGGTGTGCAAAGTGAGAGGGTTAGGGAAAATAATTTGGTAAATAGAGAAGAGGTAGTAAAAGCTTTACGGAAGATGAAAGCCGGCAAGGCAGCAGGTTTGGATGGTACTACAGTGGAATTTATTAAAAAAGGAGGTGACTGTATTGTTGACTGGTTGGTAAGGTTATTCAATGTATGTATGATTCATGGTGAGGTGCCTGAGGATTGGCGGAATGCTTGCATAGTGCCAATGTACAAAGGCAAAGGGGATAAGAGTGAGTGCTCAAATTACAGAGGTATAAGTTTGTTGAGTATTCCTGGCAAATTATATGGGAGGGTATTGATTGAGAGGGTGAAGGCATGTACAGAACATCAGACTGGGGAAGAGCAGTGTGGTTTCAGAAGTGGTAGAGGATGTGTGGATCAGGTGTTTGCTTTGAAGAATGTATGTGAGAAATACTTAGAAAAACAAATGGATTTGTATGTAGCATTTATGGATCTGAAGAAGGCATATGATAGAGTTGATAGAGATGCTCTGCGGAAGGTTTTAAGAATATATGGTGTGGGAGGCAAGTTGTTAGGAGCAGTGAAAAGTTTTTATCGAGGATGTAAGGCATGTGTACGTGTAGGAAGAGAGGAAAGTGATTGGTTCTCCGTGAATGTAGGTTTGCGGTAGGGGTGTGTGATGTCGTCATGGTTGTTTAATTTGTTTATGGATGGGGTTGTTAGGGAGGTGAATGCAAGAGTTTTGGAATGAGGGGCAAGTATGCAGTCTGTTGTGGATGAGAGAGCTTAAGAAGTGAGTCAGTTGTTGTTCGCTGATGATACAGCGTTGGTGGCTGATTCATGTAAGAAACTGAAGAAGCTGTTGACTGAGTTTGTTAGTGTGTGAAAGAAGAAAGTTAAGAGTATATGTGAATAAGAGCAAGGTTATTAGGTACAGTAGGGTTGAGGGTCAAGTCAATTGGGAGGTAAGTTTGAATGGAGGAAAACTGGAGGAAGTAAAGTGTTTTAGATATCTGGGAGTGGATCTGGCAGCGGATGGAACCATGGAAGTGGAAGTGAATCATAGGGTGGGGGAGGGGGCGAAAATTATGGGAGCCTTGAAAAATGTTTGGAAGTGGAGAACATTATCTCGGAAAGCAAAAATGGGTATGTTTGAAGGAATAGTGGTTCCACGAATGTTGTATGGTTGCGAGGCGTTGGCTATAGAGTTGATGAATTAAGAAAAGAACGCAATAGGCTACAAGTGTCGTTAAACCGTAAGTTGGACCATCTTATTGAAAACAGCGACTGGACCAAGAACACTAACCCATCTTTTGCGGTAAACTTGTCTAATAAACAACTAGATAAGGATTCCTTGTGTGCATTAGGCTATGGTTTAAGTTTTGTATGCTCTAACAGAGAAGCCAGGTGTGTTGATGTCACAAAGTCTTTTTGTAATTTAGAAAAATACAGTAATTTAAATAATGATTATCTTAATATTTGCAAGGGTTTAGTGTAAGCCAGTTTGTCAAAACCAGTGTAAGCTAATTGCCCTAAAATATTCATAAGAGCTATTAACACCTTAAAAAAAGACAAGGATATACATATTACTAAAGAAGATAAGGCTAACACTGTTGTGATTTTAGACAAAAGTAACTATTTATCTAAAATGAATGATCTTCTAAATGATAACACAACATATTCTAAACTTAGTAAAAATCCCTTAAAAGCAGTTAATTCTCACTTCAATAAAGAAATGAAGTTGTTGTTGAAAGGTAACATTTCTCTTATCAAAAATTTGTCATCTTTGTCCCCTTCATTGCCATATATGTATGGACTTATCAAAACACATAAACAAAATTTTCCAGCAAGACCTATAGTGAGTTCAGTAGGCTCCATCTCATCTAGATTATCAAAATGGTTAGTTTCCTTATTAAGCCCTTTAGTGGGTAAGGTACCAAATTCTATCATGAACAATGTAGATTTAGTCAACAAGCTAAACAATATCAATATTGATTTTGATTTCAAACTAGTTAGCTTTGATGTTTCCTCACTTTTCACTAAACTTTCAGTTGATGACATTTTAGAATATTTATTTGATGTCTTGGATGATATTCAATTACCTGTTTCAAAGTCTAATTTCATTGAACTGATGAAATTGTGTATAAAAGACTGTGTATGTCAATTTAATGGAGATTATTATGCTCAAAAATTTGGTAAGGCAATGGGTAACCCTCTTTCACCTATACTAAGTAATCTTTTTATGGAATTTTTTGAAACAAAATTACTAAAGGATATCTCACCTTCTAATGCAATTTGGTTTAGGTATGTAGATGATGTTCTTTGTGTTTGGCCAACAAATGAAAATTTACAAATATTTCTCCCCTTACTTAAGAATTTAGTACCTTCCATAAAATTTACTGTAGAAAATGGAAGTAATGGTATGTTACCATTTTTAGATTGCATGATCCATAGACAAGGAAACAAGTTTAAGTTTAGCATATAGGGAAAACCCACCAATATATGTTCATATATCCATTATTACTCATCTCAACATGACAGAGTTAAATTACCATCATTTCAATCTATGTTCCTTAGGACATTACGTATTTCCAGTCCAGAGTTTATTGATGATGAGTTTGAGAAGATATATTCTATTGGATCTAAGTTAAAGTACCCTAGATCTTTCATTAATAAATTCCTTAAGTTAGCAAAGAAATCATTTTATAGAGTTGAGCCCAAACCTCCCATTGACACCAAGAATCTTTTAGTTCTCCCTTTTAATAATAATATCACTTTGCTTACCATGTTGCTTAAATCCTTTAATGTAAATGTTGCCTTTAGCAACAATAATACTATAAAGAATATCTTAATCAGGAATTCACCAGAAAATTCTCTTGGTTGCATCTATAAAGTGCCTTGTGGAAACTGTGATAAATTTTATGTTGGTCAGACTGGGAAGGAATTTCTGTTTGACTTAAGCAACATAAATATAGTATAAGAACGGGACAAGAATCAAATGCCTTGTTTAATCATGTTAAACACTATGATCATTGTATTGACTAGAGTAACGCCATCTCAGTTATTAACTCTAACTCTATTACCAAGAGAAATATCATTGATTCTTCTATTACTAAATACACAAAGAAATATAATCTTAATATTAGTGATGGTCTGTACAAATTAGATAACTTTATTGTTGATAAGATTTGTAAAATGATAAGTTTATGAACGCTGGTTGTATGTTTTGGACAATCACATGTTTACCAAATGGCGTCCTAGCGTCGTCTCTCCGATGTATATCAACTGACTGTTATATTACTCTCTTGTGTCTCCCCTGATGATGTGATTATTACACGAAAATGCACTTTGGAACATTTCGTGTTTAATTTTCCCCACGGACTCATAGGAATATATATATATATATATATATATATATATATATATATATATATATATATATATATATATATATATATATATATATATTATCCCTGGGGATAGGGGAGAAAGAATACTTCCCACGTATTCCCTGCGTGTCGTAGAAGGCGACTAAAAGGGAAGGGAGCGGGGGGCTGGAAATCCTCCCCTCTCGTTTTTTTTTCTTTCTTTTTTAATTTTCCAAAAGAAGGAACAGAGAAGGGGGCCAGGTGAGGATATTCCCTCAAAGGCCCAGTCCTCTGTTCTTAACGCTACCTTGCTGTCGCGGGAAATGGCGAATAGTATGAAAAAAAAAAAAAAATATATATATATATATATATATATATATATATATATATATATATATATATATATATATATATATTGCTTTGTCGCTGTCTCCCGCGTTAGTGAGGTAGCGTAAGGAAACAGACGAAAGAAATGGCCCAACCCACCCACGTACACATGTATATACATACACGTCCGCCAACGCAAATATACATACCGATACATCTCAATGTACACATATATATACACACACAGACATGTACATACATACACATGTACATAATTCATACCGTCTACTTTTATAAATTAAAATCACCACCTCGCCACACATGGAATAACAACCCCCCTCCCCTTCATGTGTGCGAGGTAACGCTAGGAAAAAACAACAAAGGCCCCATTTGTTAACACTCAGTCTCTAGCTGCCATGTAATAATGCACCAAAACCACAGCTCCCTTTCCATATCCAGGCCCCACATAACTTTCCATGGTTTACCCCAGATGCTTCACATGCCCTGGTTCAATAAATTGACCGCACGTTGACCCCGGTACACCACCTCGTTCCAATTCATTCTATTCCTTGCACGACGTTCACCCTCTTGCATGTTCAGGCCCCGATAAATCAAAATCTTTTTCGCTCCGTCTTTCCACCTCCAATTTGGTCTCCCACTTCTCGTTCCCTCCACCTCTGACACATATATCCTCTTGATCATTTACAGCACATCAACCCTCCTGCGCACAACTCTATCCATAGCCCACGCCTCGCAACCACACAACATTGTTGGAACCACTATTCATTCAAACGTAGCCATTTTTGCTTTCGGAGATAATGTTCTCGACTTCCTAACATTCTTCAATGCTCCCAGGATTTTCGCCACCTCCAACACCCTATGATTCACTTCCGCTTCCATGGTTCCATCCGCTGAAAGTCCACTCCCAGATATCTAAATCACTTTACTTCCTCCAGTTTTTCTCCATTCAAACTTACCTCCCAATTGACTTGACCCTCAACCCTACTGTACCTAACAATCTTGCTCTTATTCACATTTACTCTTAACTTTCTTCTTTCACACACTTTGCCAAACTCAGTCACCAGCTTCTGCAGTTTCTCACCAGCGCTGTATCATCAGCGAACAACAACTGACTCACTTCCCAAGCTCTCTCATCCACAATAGACTGCATACTTGCCCCTCTTTCCAAAACGTTTGCATTCACCTCCCTAACAACACAATCCATTAACAAATTAAACAGCCATGGAGACATCACACACCCCTGCCGCAAACCTACATTCATTGAGAAATAATCACTTTCCTCTCCTCCTACATGTATGCATGACTTGTATCCCCGATAACTTTTCACTGCTTCTAACAACTTGCCTCCCACACCATATATTCTTAATACCTTCCACAGAGAATTTTTATCAACTCTGTCATATGCCTTCTCCAGATCCATAAATACTACATACAAATCCATTTGCTTTTGTAAGTATTTCTCACATACATTTTTCAAAGCAAACACCTGATCAACACATCCTCTACCACTTCTGAAAACACACTGCTCTTCACATATGTGATACTCTGTACATGCCTTCACCCTCTCACTCAATACCCTCCCATATAATTTACCAGGAATACTCAACAAACTTATACCTCTAATTTGATCACTCACTCTTATCCCCTTTGCCTTTGTACAATGGCACTATGCAAGCATTCCGCCAATCCTCAGGCACCTCACCATGAATCATACATACATTAAATAACCTTACCAACCAGTCAACAATACAGTCACCCCCTTTTTTAATAAATTCCACTGCAATACCATCCAAACCTGCTGTCTTGCCGGCTTTCATCTTCCGCAAAGCTTTTACTTCCTCTTCTCTGTTTACCAAATCATTCTCCCTAACCCTCTCACTTTGCACACGACCTCGACCAAAACACCCTATATATGCCACTCTGTCATCAAACACATTCAACAAACCATGAAAATACTCACTCCATCTCCTTCTCACATCACCACCACTTGTTATAACCTACCCATTAGCTACCTTCACTGAATTCCCATTTGTTCCCTAGTCTTACTCACTTTATTTACCTCCTTCCAAAACATCTTTTTATTCTCACTAAAATTTAATGATACTCTCTCACCCCACCTCTCATTTGCCCTCTTTTTCACCTCTTGCACCTTTCTCTTCACCTCTTGCGTCTTTCTTTTATACATATCCCACTCATTTGTATTTCTTCCCTGCAAAAATCGTCCAAATGCCTCTCTCTTCTCATTCACTAATAATCTTACTTCTTCATCCCACCACTCGCTACTCTTTCTAATCAACACACCTTCCACGCGTTTCATGCCACAAGCATCTTTTGCGCAAGCCATCACTGCTTCCCTAAATACATCCCATTCCTCCCCCACTCCCCTTACCTCCTTTGTTCTCACCTTTTTCCATTCTGTACTCAGTCTCTCCTGGTACTTTCTCACACAAGTGTCCTTCCCAAGCTCACTTACTCTCACCACTCTCTTCACCCCAACATTCTCTCTTCTTTTCTGAAAACCCCTACAAATCTTAACCTTCGCCTCCGCAAGATAATGATCAGAAATCCCTCCAGTTGCACCTCTCAGCACATTAACATGCAACAGTCTCTCTTTCGCGCGTCTATGAATTAACACTTAATCCAATAACGCTCTCTGGCCATCTCTCCTACTTACATATGTATACTTATGTATATGTCGCATTTTAAACCAGGTCTTCCCAATCACCAGTCCGTTCTCAGCACACAAATCCACAAGGTCTTCACCATTTCCATTTACAACACTGAACTCCCCATGTATACCAATTATTCCCTCAACTGCCACATTACTCACCTTTGCATTCAAATCACACATCACTATAACCCGGTCTTGTGCACCAAAACCACTAACACACTCATTCATCTACACTCAAAACACTTGCCTCTCATGATCTTTCATATCATGCCCAGGTGCATATGCACCAATCATCACCCATATCTCTCAATCAACTTTCAATTTTACCCATATCATTGTAGAATTTATTTTCTTGCACTCTATCACATACTCCCACAACTTCGTTTCAGGAGTAGTGCTACTCCTTCCCTTGCTCTTGTCCTCTCACTAACCCCTGACTTTACTCCCAAGACATTCCGAAACCACTCTTCCCCTTTACCATTGAGCTTCGTTTCACTCAGAGCCAAAACATCCAGGTTCCTTTCCTCAAACACGCTATCTCTTCTTTTTTCTTATCTTGGTTACACCAACACACTTTTAGACACCCCAATCTATATATATATATATATATATATATATATATATATATATATATATATATATATATATATATATATATATATATATATATATATATATATATATATATATATATATATATATTTTCTTTTTTTTTTTTTTTTTTGCTTTGTCACCGTCTCCCGCGTTTGCGAGGAAGCGCAAGGAAACAGACGAAAGAAATGGCCCAACCCACACCCATACACATGTATATACATACGTCCACACACGCAAATATACATACCTACACAGCTTTCTAAGGTTCACCCCAGACGCTTCACATGCCCTGGTTCAATCCACTGACAGCACGTCAACCCCGGTATACCACATCGATCCAATTCACTCTATTCCTTGCACTCCTTTCACCCTCCTACATGTTCAGGTCCCGATCACACAAAATCTTTTTCACTCCATCTTTACACCTCCAATTTGGTCTCCCACTTCTCCTCGTTCCCTACACCTCCGACACATATATCCTCTTGGTCAATCTTTCCTCACTCATTCTCTCCATGTGCCTAAACCATTTCAAAACACCCTCTTCTGCTCTCTCAACCATGCTCTTTTTATTTCCAAACATCTCTCTTACCCTTACGTTACTTACTCGATCAAACCACCTCACACCACACATTGTTCTCAAACATCTCATTTCCATCACATCCATCCTCCTGCGCACAACTCTATCCATAGCCCAAGCCTCGCCACCATACAACATTGTTGGAACCACTATTCCTTCAAACATAGCCATTTTTGCTTTCGGATATAATGTTCTCGACTTCCACACATTCTTCAAGGCTCCCAGGATTTTCGCCCCCTCCCCCACCCTATGATCCACTTCCGCTTCCATGGTTCCATCCGCTGCCAGATCCACTACGAGATATCTAAAACACTTTACTTCCTCCAGTTTTGCTCCATTCAAACTTACCTCCCATATATATATATATATATATATATATATATATATATATATATATATATATATGTATATATATATATATATATATATATATATATATATATATATATATATATATATATATATTTTTTTTTTTTTTTTGTCGCTGTCTCCCGCGTTTGCGAGGTAGCGCAAGGAAACAGACGAAAAAAATGGCCCAACCCCCCCCATACACATGTACATACACACGTCCACACACGCAAATATACATACCTACACAGCTTTCCATGGTTTACCCCGGACGCTTCACATGCCTTGATTCAATCCACTGACAGCACGTCAACCCCTGTATACCACATCGCTCCAATTCACTCTATTCCTTGCCCTCCTTTCACCCTCCTGCATGTTCAGGCCCCGATCACACAAAATCCTTTTCACTCCATCTTTCCACCTCCAATTTGGTCTCCCTCTTCTCCTCGTTCCCTCCACCTCCGACACATATATCCTCTTGGTCAATCTTTCCTCACTCATTCTCTCCATGTGCCCAAACCATTTCAAAACACCCTCTTCTGCTCTCACAACCACGCTCTTTTTATTTCCACACATCTCTCTTACCCTTACGTTACTTACTCGATCAAACCACCTCACAACACACATTGTCCTCAAACATCTCATTTCCAGCACATCCATCCTCCTGCGCACAACTCTATCCATAGCCCACGCCTCGCAACCATACAACATTGTTGGAACTACTATTCCTTCAAACATACCCATTTTTGCTTTCCGGGATAATGTTCTCGACTTCCACACATTTTTCAAGGCTCCCAAAATTTTCGCCCCCTCCCCCACCCTATGATCCACTTCCGCTTCCATGGTTCCATCCGCTGACAGATCCACTCCCAGATATGTAAAACACTTCACTTCCTCCAGTTTTTCTCCATTCAAACTCACCTCCCAATTGACTTGACCCTCAACCCTACTGTACCTAATAACCTTGCTCTTATTCACATTTACTCTTAACTTTCTTCTTCCACACACTTTACCAAACTCCGTCACCAGCTTCTGCAGTTTCTCACATGAATCCGCCACCAGCGCTGTATCATCAGCGAACAACAACTGACTCACTTCCCAAGCTCTCTCATCCCAACAGACTTCATACTTGCCCCTCTTTCCAAGACTCTTGCATTTACCTCCCTAACAACCCCATCCATAAACAAATTAAACAACCATGGAGACATCACACACCCCTGCGGCAAACCTACATTCACTGAGAACCAATCACTTTCCTCTCTTCCTACACGTACACATGCCTTACATCCTCGATAAAAACTTTTCACTGCTTCTAACAACTTGCCTCCCACACCATATATTCTTAATACCTTCCACAGAGCATCTCTATCAACTCTATTATATGCCTTCTCCAGATCCATAAATGCTACATACAAATCCATTTGCTTTTCTAAGTATTTCTCACATACATTCTTCAAAGCAAACACCTGATCCACACAACCTCTACCACTTCTGAAACCACACTGCTCTTCCCCAATCTGATGCTCTGTACATGCCTTCACCCTCTCAATCAATACCCTCCCATATAATTTACCAGGAATACTCAACAAACTTATACCTCTGTAATTTGAGCACTCACTCTTATCCCCTTTGTTTTTGTACAATGACACTATGCACGCATTCCGCCAATCCTCAGGCACCTCACCAGGAGTCATACATATATATATATATATATATATGTATTCCTATGAGTCCACGGGGGAAATGAAACACGATAAGTTCCCAAGTGCACTTTCATGTAATAATCACATCATCAGGGGAGACACAAGAGAGAAATATACCAGTCAGTTGATATACATCGAAGAGACGAAGCTAGGACGCCATTTGGTAAACATGTGATTATCAGACACAGACAAGAAGCGTATAATAAACTTATCATATATATATATATATATATATATATATATATATATATATATATATATATATATATATATATATATATATATATATATATATATATATATATATATATATATATATATATATATATATATATATATATATATATACATATATATATAAATACGTTTCATTTCATTCCTACTGTTCGGCATTTCCCGCATTAGCGAGGTATCGTTGAGAGCAGAGGAATGTGCCTTTGAGGGAATATAGTCACCTGGCCCCCTTCTCTGTTCACTCTTTTTCAAAAAAAAAAAGCGAGAGGGGAGGATTTTCAGCCCCCCGCTCCCTCCCCTTTTAGTAGCCTTCTACGACATGCAGGGAATACGTGGGAAGTATTCTTTCTCCCCTATTCCCAGAGATGATATGTGTGTTCGGTAAAGGTTCGGTCAGGTTCGTTAAAACGCTATCAGCTGGCTATGTGTTCTGTTCGAAAACAACCGATAGACCCCGTTGCTCACCATTGTGAGACGAAGGGTATTCGAGTACTTAGAATTTCGAATAGTTGTTTCCTATTATACAGTCCCTTAGCCTAGCGGTTAGCATGCCTGCCTCTTGCACAAGGGGTCATAGGTTCGACCCTGGTTGTTGGAGCTTTGTATGTTATATATATATATATCTATATATATATATATATATATATATATATATATATATATATATATATATATATATATATATATATATATATATATATATATATATATATATACATATATATATATATATATATTTATTATTATTATACTTTGTCGCTGTCTCCCGCGTTTGCGAGGTAGCGCAAGGAAACAGACGAAAGAAATGGCCCAACCCCCCCCCATACACATGTCTATACATACGTCCACACACGCAAATATACATACCTACACAGCTTTCCATGGTTTACCCCAGACGCTTCACATGCCTTGATTCAATCCACTGACAGCACGTCAACCCCGTTATACCACATCGCTCCAATTTACTCTATTCCTTGCCCTCCTTTCACCCTCCTGCATGTTCAGACCCCGATCACACAAAATCTTTTTCACTCCATCTTTCCACCTCCAATTTGGTCTCCCTCTTCTCCTTGTTCCCTCCACCTCCGACACATATATCCTCTTGGTCAATCTTTCCTCACTCATCCTCTCCATGTGCCCAAACCACTTCAAAACACCCTCTTCTGCTCTCTCAACCACGCTCTTTTTATTTCCACACATCTCTCTTACCCGTACGTTACTCACTCGATCAAACCACCTCACACCACACATTGTCCTCAAAAATCTCATTTCCAGCACATCCATCCTCCTGCGCACAACTCTATCCATAGCCCACGCCTCGCAACCATAAAACATTGTTGGAACCACTATTCCTTCAAACATACCCATTTTTGCTTTCCGAGATAATGTTCTCGACTTCCACACATTCTTCAAGGCCCCCAGGATTTTCGCCCCCTCCCCCACCCAATGATCCACTTCCGCTTCCATGTTTCCATCCGCTGCCAGATCCACTCCCAGATATCTAAAACACTTCACTTCCTCCAGTTTTTCTCCATTCAAACTCACCTCCCAATTGACTTGACCCTCAACCCTACTGTACCTAATAACCTTGCTCTTATTCACATTTACTCTTAACTTTCTTCTTCCACACACTTTTCCAAACTCAGTCACCAGCTTCTGCAGTTTCTCACATGAATCAGCCACCAGCGCTGTATCATCAGCGAAAAACAACTGACTCACTTCCCAAGCTCTCTCATCCCCAACAGACTTCATATATATATATATATATATATATATATATATATATATATATATATATATATATATATATATATATATATATATATATATATATATATATATATATATATATATATATATATATATTCTTAGTACCTTCAACAGACCATCTCTATCACCTCTCTCATATGCGTTCTCTAGATCCATGTATGTTATATATATATATATATATATATATATATATATATATATATATATATATATATATATATATATATATATATATATATATATATATATATATATATATATATATATATATATATGGCGAATCGTATGAAAAAAAAAAAGAAACTTATTTGCATCTTTTCCCTGCAAAAATCGTCCAAATGCCTCTCTCTTCTCTTTCACTAATACTCTTACTTCTTCATCCCACCACTCACTACCCTTTCTAATCAACCCACCTCCCACTCTTCTCATGCCACACGCATCTTTTGCGCAATCCATGAGAGTTGGGGTGAGAGAGTATCATTAAATTTTAGGGAGAATAAAAAGATGTTCTGGAAGGAGGTAAATAAAGTGCGTAAGACAAGGGAGCAAATGGGAACTTCAGTGAAGGGCGCAAATGGGGAGGTGATAACAAGTAGTGGTGATGTGAGAAGGAGATGGAGTGAGTATTTTGAAGGTTTGTTGAATGTGTTTGATGATAGAGTGGCAGATATAGGGTGTTTTGGTCGAGGTGGTGTGCAAAGTGAGAGGGTTAGGGAAAATGATTTGGTAAACAGAGAAGAGGTAGTGAAAGCTTTGCGGAAGATGAAAGTCGGCAAGGCAGCAGGTTTGGATGGTATTGCAGTGGAATTTATTAAAAAAGGGGGTGACTGTATTGTTGACTGGGTGGTAAGGTTATTTAATGTATGTATGACTCATGGTGAGGTGCCTGAGGATTGGCGGAATGCGTGCATAGTGCCATTGTACAAAGGCAAAGGGGATAAGAGTGAGTGCTCAAATTACAGAGGTATAAGTTTGTTGAGTATTCCTGGTAAATTATATGGGAGGGTATTGATTGAGAGGGTGAAGGCATGTACAGAGCATCACATTGGGGAAGAGCAGTGTGGTTTCAGAAGTGGTAGAGGATGTGTGGATCAGGTGTTTGCTTTGAAGAATGTATGTGAGAAATACTTAGAAAAGCAAATGGATTTGTATGTAGCATTTATGGATCTGGAGAAGGCATATGATAGAGTTGATAGAGATGCTCTGTGGAAGGAATTAAGAATATATGGTACGGGAGGAAAGTTGTTAGAAGCAGTGAAAAGTTTTTATCGAGGATGTAAGGCATGTGTACGTGTAGGAAGAGAGGAAAGTGATTGGTTCTCAGTGAATGTAGGTTTGCGGCAGGGGTGTGTTATGTCTCCATGGCTGTTTAATTTGTTTATGGATGGGGTTGTTAGGTAGGTAAATGCAAGAGTTTTGGAAAGAGGGGCAAGTATGAAGTCTGTTGGGATGAGAGAGCTTGGGAAGTGAGCCAGATGTTGTTCGCTGATGATACAGCGCTGGTGGCTGATTCATGTGAGAAACTGCAGAAGCTGGTGACTGAGTTTGGTAAAGTGTGTGGAAGAAGAAAGTTAAGAGTAAATGTGAATAAGAGCAAGGTTATTAGGTACAGTAGGGTTGAGGGTCAAGTCAATTGGGAGGTGAGTTTGAATGGAGAAAAACTGGAGGAAGTGAAGTGTTTTAGATATCTGGGAGTGGTCTGGCAGCGGATGGAACCATGGAAGCGGAAGTGGATCATAGGGTGGGGGAGGGGGCGAAAATTCTGGGAGCCTTGAAGAATGTGTGGAAGTCGAGAACATTATCTCGGAAAGCAAAAATGGGTATGTTTGAAGGAATAGTGGTTCCAACAATGTTGTATGGTTGCGAGGCGTGGGCTATGGATAGAGTTGTGCGCAGGAGGATGGATGTGCTGGAAATGAGATGTTTGAGGACAATGTGTGGTGTGAGGTGGTTTGATCGAGTAAGTAACGTAAGGGTAAGAGCGATGTGTGGAAATAAAAAGAGCGTGGTTGAGAGAGCAGAAGAGGGTGTTTTGAAATGGTTTGGGCACATGGAGAGAATGAGTGAGGAAAGATTGACCAAGAGGATATATGTGTCGGAGGTGGAGGGAACGAGGAGAAGAGGGAGACCAAATTGGAGGTGGAAAGATGGAGTGAAAAAGATTTTGTGTGATCGGGGCCTGAACATGCAGGAGGGTGAAAGGAGGGCAAGCAATAGAGTGAATTGGAGCGATGTGGTATACCGGGGTTGACGTGCTGTCAGTGGATTGAATCAAGGCATGTGAAGCGTCTGGGGTAAATCATGGAAACCTGCGTAGGTATGTATATTTGCGTGAGTTGACGTATGTGTATACATGTGTATGGGGGGGGGGTTGGGCCATTTCTTTCGTCTGTTTCCTTGCGCTACCTCGCAAACGCGGGAGACAGCGACAAAGTATAATAAATAATAAATAAATAAATAAATATATATATATATATATATATATATATATATATATATATATATATATATATATATATATATATATATATATATATATATATATATATATATATATATATATATATGTATATATATATATATATATATATATATATATATATATATATATATATATATATATATATATATATATATATATATATATATATATATACACATATTCTTAGTACCTTCAACAGACCATCTCTATCACCTCTATCATATGCCTTCTCTAGATACATAAATGCTAAATACAAATCCATTTGCTTTTCCAAGTATTTCTCACATAAAAAGCAAACAACTGATCCACACATCCTTTACCACTTCTGAAACCACACTGCTCTTCCCCAGTCTAATGCTCTGTACATGCCTTCACACTCTCAATGAATACCCTCCCATATGATTTACCAGGAATACTCAACAAACTTATACCTCTGTAATTTGAGCACTCACTCTTATCCCATTTGCCATTATACAATGTAACTATGTTCGCATTCCCCTAATCCTTAGGCACCTCACCATGAATCATACATTCATTAAATAACCTTACCAACCAGTCAACAATACAGTCACCCCCCTTTTTAATAAATTCCACTGCAATACCATCCAAACTTCCTGCCTTGCGGCTTTCATCTTCCGCAAAGCTTTTACTACCTCTTCTCTGTTTCCCAAATCATTCTCCCTAACCCTCTCACTATGAACACCACTTCGACCAAAACACCCTATATCTGCCACTCTATCATCAAACACATTCAACAAACCTTCAAAATACTCTCTCCATCTCCTGGTGTGGGAGGAAAGTTGTTCGAAGCATTGAAAAGTTTTTATCGAGGATGTAAGGCATGTGTACGTGTAGGAAGAAAGGAAAGTGATTGTTTCTCACTAAATGTAGGTTTACGGCAGGGGTGTGTGATGTCTCCATGGTTGTTTAATTTGTTTATGGATGGGGTTGTTAGGGAGGTGAATGCAAGAGTTTTGGAAAGAGGGACAAGTATGCAGTCTCTTGTGGATAAGAGAGCTTGGGAAGTGAGTCAGTTGTTGTTCGCTGATGACACAGCGCTGGTGGCTGATTCATGTGAGAAACTGCAGAAGCTGGTGACTGAGTTTGGTAAAGTGTGTGAAAGAAGAAAGTTAAGAGTAAATGTGAATAAGAGCAAGGTTATTAGGTACAGTAGGGTTGAGGGTCAGGTCAATTGGGAGGTAAGTTTGAATAGAGAAATACTAGAGGAAGTAAAGTGTTTTAGATATCTGGAAGTGGATCTGTCAGCGGATGGAACCATGGAAGCGAAAGTGAATCATAGGGTGGGGGAGGGGGCGAAAATCCTGGGAGCCTTGAAGAATGTGTGGAAGTCGAGAACATTATCTCCGAAAGCAAAAAAGGGTATGTTTGAAGGAATAGTGGTTCCAACAATGTTGTATGGTTGCGAGGCGTGGGCTATGGATAGAGTTGCACGCAGGAGGGTGGATATGCTGGAAATGAGATGTTTGAGGACAATATATGGTGTGAGGTGGTTTGATCGAGTAAGTAATGTAAGGGTAAGAGAGATGTGTGGAAATAAGAAGAGAGTGGTTGAGAGAGCAGAAGAGGGTGTTTTTGAAGTGGTTTGGGCACATGGAGAGAATGAGTGAGGAAAGATTGACCAAGAGGATATATGTGTCGGAGGTGGAGGGAACGAGTAGAAGTGGGAGACCAGATTGGAGGTGGAAAGACGGAGTGAAAAAGATTTCTAGTGATCGGGGCCTGAACATGCAGGAGGGTGAAAGGCGTGCTAGGAATAGAGTTAATTGGATCTATGTGGTATACCGGGGTGGACGTGCTGTCAATGGATTGAATCAGGGCATATGAAGCGTCTGGGGTAAACCATGGAAAGTTCTGTGGGGCCTGGATATGGAAAGGGAGCTGTGGTTTCGGGCATTATAGCATGACAGCTAGAGACTGAGTGTGAACGAATGGGGACTTTGTTGTTTTTTCCTAGCGCTACCTCGCACACATAAGGGGGTAGGGGGATGTTATTCCATGTGTGGCGAGGTGGCGATGGGTATGAATAAAGGTAGACAATGGGAACTGTGTGCAAGTGTATATATGTATGTGTCTGTCTGTGTGTATATATATGTGTACATTGAGATATATGGGTATGTATATTTTCGGTGGGGACGTGTATGTACATACATGTGTATGGGGGTGGGTTGGGCCATTTCTTTCGTCTGTCTCCTTGCGCTACCTCGCAAACGCGGGAGACAGCGACAAAGCAAACTAAATTAATATAGTTGTTCGCTGATGATACAGCGCTGGTGGCTGATTCATGTGAGAAACTGCAGAAGCTGGTGACTGAGTTTGGTAAAGTGTGTGAAAGAAGAAAGTTAAGAGTAAATGTGAATAAGAGCAAGGTTATTAGGTACAGTAGGGTTGAGGGTTAAGTCAATTGGAAAGTGAGTTTGAATGGAGAAAAACTGGAGGAAGTGAAGTGTTTTAGATATCTGGGAGTGGATCTGGCAGCGGATGGAACCATGGAAGCGGAAGTGCATCGTCGGGTGGGGGAGGGGGCGAAATTCCTGGGAGCCTTGAAGAATGTGTGGAAGTCGAGAACATTATCTCGGAAAGCAAAAATGGGTATGTTTGAAGGAATAGTGGTTCCAACAATGTTGTATGGTTGCGAGGCGTGGGCTATGGATAGAGTTGTGCGCAGAAGGATGGATGTGCTGGAAATGAGATGTTTGAGGACAATGTGTGGTGTGAGGTGGTTTGATCGAGTAAGTAACGTAAGGGTAAGAGAGATGTGTGGAAATAAAAAGAGCGTGGTTGAGAGAGCAGAAGAGGGTGTTTTGAAATGGTTCGGGCACATGGAGAGAATGAGTGAGGAAAGATTGACAAAGAGAATATATGTGTCGGAGGTGGAGGGAACGAGGAGAAGAGGGAGACCAAATTGGAGGTGGAAAGATGGAGTGAAAAAGATTTTGTGTGATCGGGGCCTGAACATGCAGGAGGGTGAAAGGAGGGCAAGGAATAGAGTGAATTGGAGCGATGTGGTATACCGGGGTTGACCTGCTGTCAGTGGATTGAATCAAGGCATGTGAAGCGTCTGGGGTAAACCATGGAAAGCTGTGTAGGTATGTATATACATGTGTATGGGGGTGGGTTGGGCCATTTCTTTCGTCTGTTTCCTTGCGCTACCTCGTAAACGCGGGAGACAGCGACAAAGCCAAAAAAGAAAAAAAAAAAAAAAATATATATATATATATATATATATATATATATATATATATATATATATATACATAAATTAAAAAAAAAAGAAAAAAAAAGAGAGGGGAGGATTTCCAGCCACCCGCTCCCTCCCCTTTTAGTCGCTTTCTAAGACACGCAGGGAATACGTGGGAAGTATTCTTTCTCCCCTATCCCCAGGTATATATATATATATATATATATATATATATATATATATATATATATATATATATATATATATATATATATATATATATATATATATATATATGTTTATTGGAAAGGATCATAATTCTACGAGTGAACAAGTATATTCTTATGAGTCCATGGGGAATATGAAACACGATAAGTTCCAAATTGCACTTTCGTGTAATAATCAAATCATCTTTTGAGACACAAGAGAGAAATATAACAGTCAATTGATACAGAACGACGCGACGTAGGGAAGACATTTGGTAAACATGTGATTGTCCAAGTCAGACAACGAGCGTATCATTAACTTATCATGTGGAATAGAAGGTGAATAGCTTACAAATTTTATCTACAATAAAGTTATGCAATTTGTATAGACCTTCAGTAATATTGAGATTATAATTTTTGGTGTATTCAACAATTGAATATTCAATGATATTTTTATTGGCACTGGAGTTAGAGTTAATATATGAGATGTCATTACTCCAGTCAGTACAATGATCATACTTTTTATCGAGACTAAACAAGGCAATTGATTCTTGTCCTATTCTTACAATATATTCATTTTGCTTAAGTCTAACATAATGATCCTTCAAGTCTTTCCAACATAAAACTTATCACAATTTCTACATGGCACTTTATAGATGCACCCAGGAGAGTCTTCTGGTGAGTTCCTGATTAAGATATTTTTTATGGTATTATTATTGCTGTAGGCAACAGTTACATTAAAGGGTTAAGCAACATGGTAAGAAAAGAAACATTGATACTAAAAGGTTGAATTAAAGATTCTTGGTGTCAATGGGAGGTTTGGGTTGAACTCTATAAAGTGATTTATCAATTAAAGATCTAGGCCCACCAACTGAAGTTTCGATGACAAGTGATGCCAAAGATCCCTCCTACCTCATCGGATTGTTGCAGCTGTCTGGTCGACCATTTGACGAATTCCAAGAGATCAGTTTAAAGAAACATATTGAATTAAAGAAGATTTAAATGGAGCAGGCTTTTTGCATTACAAGAGAAAAGAAACGTGCCTTTCAAGTGGCTCTACCGACATATTGGAAGAAATGAAAATCTTTTAAATGATGACACAACATATTTTAAACTCATTAAAAATCCTATAGAAGCATTTAATTCCCATTTCAATAAAGAACTGAAGTTGTTGAAAGGCAATGGTTCTCCTATCAGAAGTTTGTCATCTTTGTCCCCTTCATTGTCATAAATGTATGGGCTCATCAAAACACATAAACATAATTTTACGGCAAGACCTATAGTGAGTTCAGTAGGCTCCATCATACATAAATTGTCAAAATGGATAGTTTCTTTATTAACCCCTTTAGTGGGTAAGATATCAAATATCAAGAACAATGTAGGTTTATTCAACAAGCTTACCACATTCAATGTTAATTTTGATTTCAAACTTGTTATCTTTTATGTTTCCACACTTTTTACAAAAGTTCCAGTTGATGACCCTTTAGAATATCTATTTGATGTTGTGGATGATATTCATTTGCCCGTTTCAAAGTCTGTTTTAATTGAACTGATAAATTGTGTATAAAAGACTGTATTTCAATTCAATAGAGATAATCATGCTGAAAACTATGATATGACAATGGGTAACCCTCTTTCACCTGCACTTAGTAATCCTTATATGGAACTCTTTAAAACAAAATTACTAAAGGATATCTTACCTTTTAATGTAATTTTGTTTAGGTATGTAGATGATGTTCTTTGTATTTGGCCAACAGATGAAAAATTACAAGCACTTCTCCCCTTACTTAACAATTTAGTACCTTTCATCAAATTCACTGTAGAAAATGAAAATGATAGTATGTTACCGTTTTTAGATTGCATGTTCCATAGGCAAAGAAACAAGTTTAGGTTTACCATATAAAGAAAACCTACAAAAGTATGCTCATATATCTATTATTACTCATCTCAATATGACATAGTTAAATTATCATCCTTTCAATCTATGTTCCTTAGGGCATTACGTATTTGCAGTCCAGAGTATATTGATGATGAGTTTGAGAAGATACATTCTGTTGGATCTAAGTTAAAGTACCCTAGATCTTTCATTGATAAATC
>NC_092288.1:19291414-19351683 GCF_036320965.1 Panulirus ornatus | reverse complement strand
CTCTCTTACCTTACATTAAGTACTCGGTCAAACCAACCTCACAATTTCATATTGTCCTCAAAACATTCATTTCCGCATATCCCCCCAAAAAATCCACCCTGCGCAAAATCTATCCATAGCCCAGGCCTCGCAGTCATACAACATTGTTGGAACCACTATTCCTTCAAATATACCCATTTTTGGTTTCCGTGATAATGTTCTCGACATCCAAACATTCTTTAAGGCTCCTAGAATTTTCGCCCCCTCCCCCACCCTATGATTCACTTCCGCTTCCATGGTTCCATCCGCTGCCAAATCCACTCGCTTTGACTATGACTCGCATTTTCAACAAGGTATTCCCAATCACCAGTCCTTTTTAAGCACATAAATCTACAAGCTCTTCACCATTTCCATTTACATCACTGAACACTCCATGTATACCAATTATTCCCTCAACTGCCACATTACTTACCTTTGCATTCAAATCACCCATCACTATAACCCGGTCTTTTGCATCAAAACCACTAACACACTCATTCAGCTCATTCCCAAAACACTTGCCTCTCATGATCTTTCTTCTCATGCCCAGGTGCATATGCACCGATAATCACCCATCTCTCTCCATCAACTTTCAGTTTTACCCATATCAATCAAGAATTTACTTTCTTACACTCTATCACATACTCCCACAACTCCTAATTCAGGAGTAGTGCTACTCCTTCCCTTGCTATTGTCCTCTCACTAACCCCTGACTTTACTCCCAAGACATTCCCAAACCAGTCTTCCGCTTTACCCTTGAGCTCCGTTTCGCTTAGAGCCAAAACAGCCAGGTTCCTTTTCTCAAACATACTACCTATCTCTCCTTTTTTCTCATCTTGGTTACATCCACACACATTTAGACACCCCAATCTGAGCCTTCGAGGAGGATGAGCACTCCTCGCGTGACTACTTCTTCTGTTTCCCCTTTTAGAATGTTAAAATACAACGAGGGGAGGTTTTCTGGCCCCCCGCTCCCGTCCTCTTTAGTCGCCTTCTACGACACGTGAGGAATGCGTGGGAAGTATTCTTTCTCCCCTGTATATATATATATATATATATATATATATATATATATATATATATATATATATATATATATATATATATATATATATATATATATATATATATATATATATATATATATATATATATATATACATATATATATATATATATATATATATATATATATATATATATATATATATATATATATATATATATATATATATATATATATATATATATATATATATATATATATATAAATATAGAAAGAGGGGCAAGTATGAAGTCTGTTGTGGATGAGAGAGCTTGGGAAGTGAGTCAGTTGTTGTTCGCTGATGATGCAGCGCTGGTGGTTGATTCATGTGAGAAACTGCAGAAGCTGGTGACTGAGTTTGGTAAAGTGTGTGAAAGAAGAAAGTTAAGAGTAAATGTGAATAAGAGCAAGGTTATTAGGTACAGTAGGGTTGAGGGTCAAGTCAATTGGGAGGCAAGTTTGAATGGAGAAAAACTGGAGGAAGTAAAGTGTTTTAGATATCTGGGAGTGGATCTGGCAGCGGATGGAACAATGGAAGCGAAAGTGAATCATAATGTGGGGGAGGGGGCGAAAATCATGGGAGCCTTGAAGAATGCGTGGAAGTCGAGAACATTATCTCGGAAAGCTAAAATGGGTATGTTTGTAGGAATAGTGGTTCCAACAATGTCGTATGGTTGCGAGGCGTGGGCTATGGATAGAGTTGTGCGCAGGAGGGTGGATGTGCTGATAATGAGATGTTTGAGGACAATGTGTGGTGTGAGGTGGTTTGATCGAGTAAGTAATGTAAGGGTAAGAGAGATGTGTGGAAATAAAAAGAGCGTGGTTGAGAGAGCAGAAGAGGGTGTTTTGAAATTGTTTGGGCACATGGAGAGAATGAGTGAGGAAAGATTGACCAAGAGGATATATGTGTCGGAGGTGGAGTGAAAGAGGAGAAGTGGGAGACCAAATTGAAAGTGGAAAGATGGAGTGAAAAAGATATTGTGTCATCGTGGCCTGAACATGCAGAAGGGTGAAAGGAGGGCAAGGAATAGAGTGACTTGGATCGATGTGGTATACCGGGGTTGACGTGCTGTCAGTTCATTGAATCAGGGCATGTGAAGCGTCTGGGGTAAACCATGGAAAGTTGTGTGGTGCCTGGATGTGGAAAGGGAGCTGTGGTTTCGGGCATTATTTCATGACAGCTAGAGACTGAGTGTGAACGAATGGGGCCTTTGTTGTCTTTTCCTAGTGCTACCTCGCACACATGAGGGGGGAGGGGGATGGTATTCCATGTGTGGCGAGGTGGCGATGAGAATGAATAAAGGCAGACAGTGTGAATTGTGTGCATGGGTATATTTGTATGTGTCTGTGTGTGTATATATATGTGTACATTGAGATGTATAGGTATGTATATTTGCGTGTGTGGACGTGTATGTATATACATGTGTACGGGGGTTGGTTGGGCCATTTCTTCCGTCTGTTTCCTTGCGCTACCTCGCAAATGCGGGAGACTGCGACAAAGCAAAATAAAAACAGAAATATATATATATATATATATATATATATATATATATATATATATATATATATATATATATATATATATTTTTTTTTTTTTTTTTTTTTTTATACTTTGTCGCTGTCTCCCGCGTCTGCGAGGTAGCGCAAGGAAACAGACGAAAGAAATGGCCCAACCCCCCCCCATACACATGTACATACGTCCACACACGCAAATATACATACCTACACAGCTTTCCATGGTTTACCCCAGACGCTTCACATGCCTTGATTCAATCCACTGACAGCACGTCAACCCCTGTATACCACATCGCTCCAATTCACTCTATTCCTTGCCCTCCTTTCACCCTCCTGCATATATATATATATATATATATATATATATATATATATATATATATATATATATATATATATATATATATATATATATATATATATATATATATATATATATTTCTATTTTTATATATATATATATATATATATATATATATATATATATATATATATATATATATATATATATATATATATATATATATATATATATATATATATATTTCTATTTTTATATATATATATATATATATATATATATATATATATATATATATATATATATTTCTATTTTTATATATATATATATATATATATATATATTTCTATTTTCATTTTGCTTTGTCGCAGTCTCCCGCATTTGCGAGGTAGCGCAAGGAAACAGACGGAAGAAATGGCCCAACCAACCCCCGTACACATGTATATACATACACGTCCACACACGCAAATATACATACCTATACATCTCAATGTACACATATATATACACACACAGACACATACAAGGTTATCACGTACAGTAGGGTTGAGGGTCAAGTCAATTGGGAGGTGAGTTTGAATGGAGAAAAACTGGAGGAAGTGAAGTGTTTTAGATATCTGGGAGTGGATCTGGCAGCGGATGGAACCATGGAAGCGGAAGTGGATCATAGGGTGGGGGAGGGGGCGAAAATTCTGGGGGCCTTGAAGAATGTGTGGAAGTCGAGAACATTATCTCGGAAAGCAAAAATGGGTATGTTTGAAGGAATAATGGTTCCAACAATGTTGTATGGTTGCGAGGCGTGGGCTATGGATAGAGTTGTCCGCAGGAGGATGGATATGCTGGAAATGAGATGTTTGAGGACAATGTGTGGTGTGAGGTGGTTTGATCGAGTGAGTAACGTAAGGGTAAGAGAGATGTGTGGAAATAAAAAGAGCGTGGTTGAGAGAGCAGAAGAGGGTGTTTTGAAGTGGTTTGGGCACATGGAGAGAATGAGTGAGGAAAGATTGACCAAGAGGATATATGTGTCGGAGGTGGAGGGAACGAGGAGAAGAGGGAGACCAAATTCGAGGTGGAAAGATGGAGTGAAAAAGATTTTGTGTGATCGGGGCCTGAACATGCAGGAGGGTGAAAGGAGGGCAAGGAATAGAGTGAATTGGAGCGATGTGGTATACCGGGGTTGTGCTGTCAGTGGATTGAATCAAGGCATGTGAAGCGTCTGGGGTAAACCATGGAAAGCTGTGTAGGTATGTATATTTGCGTGTGTGGACGTATGTATATACATGTATATGGGGCGGGGTTGGGCCATTTCTTTCGTCTGTTTCCTTGCGCTAACTCGCAAACGCGGGAGACAGCGACAAAGTATAATAAAAAAAAATAATAATATATATATATATATATATATATATATATATATATATATATATAATATATATATATATATATATATATATATATATATATATATATATATATATATATATATATATATATATATATATATATATGTATATAATATATATATATATATATAATATATATATATATATATATATATATATATATATATATGTTAAGAGTAAATGTGAATAACAGCAAGGTTATTAGGTACAGTAGGGTTGAGGGTCAAGTCAATTGGGAGGTGAGTTTGAATGGAGAAAAACTGGAGGAAGTAAAGTGTTTTAGATATCTGGGAGTGGATCTGGCAGCGGATGGAACCATGGAAGCGGAAGTGGATCATAGGGTGGGGGAGGGGGCGAAAATCCTGGGAGCCTTGAAGAATGTGTGGAAGTCGAGAACATTATCTCGGAAAGCAAAAATGGGTATGTTTGAAGGAATAGTGGTTCCAACAATGTTGTATGGTTGCGAGGCGTGGGCTATGGATAGAGTTGTGCGCAGGAGGATGGATGTACTAGAAGTGAGATGTTTGAGGACAATGTGTGGTGTGAGGTGGTTTGATCGAGTAAGTAACGTAAGGGTAAGAGAGATGTGTGGAAATAAAAAGAGCGTGGTTGAGAGAGCAGAAGAGGGTGTCTTGAAATGGTTTGGGCACATGGAGAGAATGAGTGACGAAAGATTGACCAACAGGATATATGTGTCGTAGGTGGAGGGAGCGAGGGGAAGTGGGAGACCAAATTGGAGGTGGAAAGATGAAGTGAAAAAGATTTTGTGTGATCGGGGCCTGAACATGCATGAGGGTGAAAGGAGGGCAAGGAATAGAGTGAATTGGATCGATGCGGTATACCGGGGTTGACGTGCTGTCAGTGGATTGAATCAGGGCATGTGAAGCGTCTGGGGTAAACCATGGAAAGCTGTGTAGGTATGTATATTTGCGTGTGTGGACGTGTGTATATACATGTGTATGGGGGTGGGTTGGGCCATTTCTTTCGTCTGTTTCCTTGCGCTACCTCGCAAATGTGGGAGACAGCGACAAAGCAAAAAAAAAAAAATATATATATATATATATATATATATATATATATATATATATATATATATATATATATATATATATATATATATCCCTGGGGATAGGGGAGAAAGAATACTTTCCATGTATTCTCTATGTGTTGTAGAAGGCGTTCAGAAGCGGAGGGAGCGGGTGCTGGATATCCTCCCCTCTCTTTTATAATTTTTGAAAAGGAGGAACAGAGGAGGGGGCCAACTGAGGATTTTCCTTAAAAGCTCAGTCCTCTGTTCTTAGCAGTACCTCGCTGACTTGGGAAATGGCGAATAGCATGAAAAGGAACATCTATATATATATATATATATATATATATATATATATATATATATATATATTTTTTTTTTTTTTATTATACTTTGTCGCTGTCTCCCGCGTTTGCGAGGTAGCGCAAGGAAACAGACGAAAGAAATGGCCCAACCCCCCCATACACATGTATATACATACGTCCACACACGCAAATATACATACCTACACAGCTTTCCATTGTTTACCCCAGACGCTTCACATGCCTTGATTCAATCCACTGACAGCGCGTCCACCCCGGTATACCACATCGCTCCAATTCACTCTATTCCTTGCCCTCCTTTCACCCTCCTGCATGTTCAGGCCCCGATCACACAAAATCTTTTTCACTCCATCTTTCCACCTCGAATTTGGTCTCCCTCTTCTCCTCGTTCCCTCCACCTCCGACACATATATCCTCTTGGTCAATCTTTCCTCACTCATTCTCTCCATGTGCCCAAACCACTTCAAAACACCCTCTTCTGCTCTCTCTTTTTATTTCCACACATCTCTCTTACCCTTACGTTACTCACTCGATCAAACCACCTCACACCACACATTGTCCTCAAACATCTCATTTCCAGCACATCCATCCTCCTGCGCACAACTCTATCCATAGCCCACGCTATATATATATATATATATATATATATATATATATATATATATACATATATATATATATATATATATATATATATATATATATATATATATATATATATATATATATATATATATATATATATATATATATATATATATATATATATATATATATATATATATATATATATATATGTACTTATATATATATATATATATATATATATATATATATATATATATATATATATATATATATATATATATATATATATATATATATATATATATATATATATATATATATATATATATATATATAAATATATATATATATATATATATATATATATATATATATATATATATATATATATATATATATATATATATATATATATATATATATATATATATATATATATATATATATATATATATATATATATATATATATATATATATATATATATATATATATATATATATATATATATATATATATATATATATATATATATATATATATATATATATATATATATATAAGATAGTTAGATAGAGATAAGGATATATAAACACAGTGTCTTCTCCATCCGTCCCATTATAGTAATCGACAATGGAGTGACTTCTGTCCTATCGCCTAGTCTCTCTTTCCTCTTACTAAAATCTATTCCTTGTTGTGCGTCTGAGCCTATTCACTCTTATGCTGATGAATCCACTTCGTATGTTCACCTTCACCTTCCCTTCTTTCCTCTTTTTACTTCATGTTCGCTTACTCGCCTCGAACTCATGACCTTAACACTTGTGACCTCTGTAAAATCTCGGAGTGGAGAAGTAACGTCGTTAAGTTGAGAATTGCTTAAACTCAATATCTCCTTTTATCTCTATCTAAGAGTCATTAATTTCTCTCTGTTCAACTTCAAAATATTACAACATAACTTTGTAATATGAAACATGTCGGGTACAACCATATCCTTTAGTGTTTCCTAAATTCCCTCAAATTCATCATCACCAAATTAGCTTCTTAAAAGGTGGGGTTTTATTCGCTTAAGTATAGGATACTGCTCACACATCTCGGGTGGCTTACCCTCCGCTTGTGTTAACCAGAGTGGAAACAAATGCCTTTTGTCTAATGGATTTTCCTAACATCACCTAGCTTCAACCACTCTACTCCTTTAGGTGCAATTAAAGAGGAAAGCTAGGAAAGAGAAAGATGTGATCCAATAAAAGACGTCAAGAATCAAGAGCTTGGGGATCTACTGTGGAGATACAGGCGATATCAGAACCAACCAGTATTAGAGGGATGTAAGAGAGCAAGGAAAGAGCTTAGCAAGAGAAGAGAGAAAAAGCAGAGAAACTGTGGAAAGAGTTGTGGACAAGGCAAGAGATAGTCCGAAACTCTTCCAAAAACTCATAAGCAGTAAACTATCGGTCACCGAACAACCAGTCAAGCTAATGGATTTAAAGGGAAGAGTTGTGGAGGATGACATCAATATATGTGTGGAGCTGATTGTCACACTCAGAGGAGTTTTCACAGTGGAAGACTCTGCAGTGTAGACCCTTCTGACCTAATGGGGACCAGCCCTGTCCCAGAGTATTGGAGGGGGGTCCTTGGGTAGACCTGACCTGGGCTAAAACATTGGGATCTGATCTGCCCCGGAGATCGGGGAGTATGTGTGTTTGTGTGTGTGTTTTTTTTTTGGGGGGGTCTAATCTGATCTGAACCAGGATATGGGGATCTTAAACTTTCCTCTGATAACTTTTCCCTCTAGTAGCCAAACTTTTTGCAATTATGTGTAGGGGTGAAGGATGTGGAGCAGAATAGATGGGGGAAGAGAAGGAGAGCACGGAGGAAATATGACACTAGAAGGAAAGATGACAGACACTTTAGGTTATCTTAGGTTACATTACATTATATTTCTTTATATTAGCTTATCTTAGGTTAGGCTACGTTACATTATATTTCTTTACATTATGTTAGATTAGGTTAGGTTACGTTATATTATATACCTTTATATTATGTTATTTTAGGTTACGTTACATTATATATTTTTACATTATGTTACCTTAGGTTACGTTACATTATATTTCTTTATATTATGTTATCTTAGGTTACTTTACATTATGTTTCTTTATATCATGTTATCTTAAGTTACGTTACATTCTATTTCTTTATACTATGTTATCTTAGGTTACGTTACAATGTATTTCTTTATAATATGTTTTCTTAGGTTACGTTACATTATATTTCTTTGTATTATGTTAGGTTATCTTAGGTTATGTTGCGTTGTATTTCTTTATATTATGTTAGTTTATCTTAGATTACGTTACATTATATTTCTTTATATTATGTTAGTTTAACTTAGGTTACGTTAAATTATATTTCTTTATATCACTATTTTTTATGCTAAATCAAGTTACGTCATATTTTGTTATATGATTTACTATAGATTATGTTCGGCTATGTTAGCTTACGCTATGTTGTTTTTTGTTATATTATCATAGATTAGGTTAGGTTATCTTAGGGTAAGTTACGTTATATTATGGTATAATTTCATAGGCTACGTAACGTTAGGTTACGTTACGTTAGGTTAGATTACAGTATATGGTGGAATAGGTTATGTTAGGTTACATTAGGATGTCCCAAGTAAGGTTACATGAAATTGCACACCGTTCATTTACGTTAGGATGTTAGGTTAGGTTTGATTAGGATAAGTTAGGAGAGAGAGAGAGAGAGAGAGAGAGAGAGAGAGAGAGAGAGAGAGAGAGAGAGAGAGAGAGAGAGAGAGAGAGAGAGAGAGAGAGAGAGAGAGAGAGACCATATGGATGATATTCAGGAGTAGGGAGACCCAGATAAGGATGAACTCATGGGTATAGTGAGGGATGAGTACAGTGGGGATGAACAGAGTAGAGGGGAGGAATGAGTATGATGGAGGGATAAAGTATGAGTAGAGGGATGAGTAAGGATAGCGAGTGAGTATACTGGGAGGGGTGAAAGAGAGAGTGGGTGGAAACTGGAATCAATATGAGTCTGTAGCAAACATCTGGAGTTACATCAATACTCAGGACTTACTAAAAGTAGAAGACTTACTCATGATGATGAGAATACTTCGGCATGATCTTATGTGAAACATTACTCATAATGGAAATGAAAACTAAATCTGTATAATCTTCATTTGAAATTTGCTTGATAATTCTTCTCTAAAAGTTACGATGTATCAAACTAAATGTTGATTAGATGCTTAAGTTTTTCACGTTACTAACTTTACTCATCACAGTAAATCAGAAAACCTAGAGAATATTATTTCCAATGGGGTCCAAACTTTGCCCAGTGGTGATGATACTATGTTAGATAACATAATGGATCCATTAACCTGTGCTGTAGTACTATAGCTGGTCATTGTAGTACTATAATGGTCACTGTAACCATTATGCCAACACATGACCACTTAGTTTCTACAATGATTAAGTTTTAGCTTCCAGGGGTACTTTAAGAAGTCTGTCTAGTCACTATGCTTTTAGAACCATGGGTGATTCGTGCTTAACTTGAGGGTTGGTCTACGATATGATTAACGATGTGTGGTACTTTATCTTCAGGTGTTCTAAGTAGAGAACGAAATGAGGAATTATAATGATAATTAATACTGAGACTAACGCTAGATGTTTTAGGTTAAACGTAATGTTAATCTCAGTGGTCAACGTTACCCCCCCAACATTAGCATAATTGTGTTCAAAGTGGCATTAATCTCGGTGATCAATGTTGCAGCCAACCTTTGCGGTATCAAGCCCAGACTGATGGTACTCATTCTAATCCAACTTTACTGTTAAGATCGATGGTATCAAATCAAAATTGTTAGCTCTACCAACAACATCATCGACAATAAAATCCGATTAATCATCATGATTAATAATGCTACCTACATCGTCATTCCCAAATTCCAGAAAATTTTATTCATGAGTAACGGCAGTGCCAACATTGTTTAGATTAACATTAATCGTAATGATTAATGGTACCATCAACACTGTCAGTAATCAAATCATACACATTATTAATCATCGTCAGCTGCATAACCACTAATACCACAATAAAATCCTAAGTTATATTCATGGAAATGTAATTCTTTTTTTAGTGTGCATATTCAACCGCTGCATAATTTGCATGTTATCTGCATATCAAGATTAATTACACTATATGTTGAGTCTGGTGTCTATGGAGGCTGGTAGGGCAGGCGGTGAGGTTTGGGGCACTCAAGATATACTGTAATAATATATTTGACTCTTCGTGTAGGTCACATGTCAAGAATAGATCTAACGTCAACTAAAAGAAGGAATGCAGTTAATCCTTTGAAAGGGAAAGGGGTGTGTGAGCTTGATACCTTCCCCCCCAGCTTTTAATTGATCGCCGTTTCCTGCTTTATATAGGCAGCACAAGGAATTAGACGAAGAAAGGCCGTATTTGCTCACATCCACTTCTAGCTGTCATGTGCAATACAACGAAACCACAGTCGTCTCCTATGCGCAACAAGGCCTCATAGACTTTTGCATGGTTTTCTTCGGTTGTATCATATGCCGGTTCATTCCACTGAGAACAAGTTGATCTCCAAGTGCCATATCGCTCCAATTCACTTAATCTCGTGCACACATTTTAAATTTCTGCATGTTCAAATCCCAAACAATCAAAATATATTTCATTTCACCCATCTCAAATTTGGTCTTCCCTTCCCTTTGCCCCCTTCACTTCTAACATACATATCCTCTTTGTCAACCCCTCCACTCATTTTCTCCATATGTCCGAACCGCATCAGCACACCCTCCTCGAACCCTCTTAACCACAATCCTTTTATCACTGCACCTCTCTCCTGCCAATTTGTTATTCATTCGAGCAAACCACATATGCTTTCAAACATTTCATTTTCATTACTTTCACCTTTATCTTCATATCCTCATCTATAGCCTATGCCTTGGAATATTGCAACATTGATAGGGCTACTATACCTACGAATACATCAAATTTCATGTTAATGACCTCTTTTTCTATACATTCTTCAGTGCATCCAAAACCTTCCACCCCTCACCCATCCTATGAGATTTCCGCTTCCATGGATCTATTTGCTCTCATATCCACTCCCAGGTAACTAAAACACTTCACTTACTCAAAGATTTCATCATCGAAACTCAGATTCCAACTAACCTCTCCCTATACCTTGCTAAACCCATGCTTTCATTAACGTTTACTCTCAGCTTTCTCCTTTCAAATACTCTTCTAAACTCCGTCACCAACTTCTGCAGTCTCTCACTTGTACCTGTCGCCAGTGCTGTGTTATAAGGAAACAACTATTGACTCACTTCCTGGGCCACTTCATCCCATACAGACTGCATACTCACCCATCTCTCCAAGGCTTGCTCTTGCATTTATCTCTCTTACCACCCTATCTATATACAAATCAAACAGCTATGGTGACATCACACACTCTTGTCGAAAGCCATCCTTCGCTTGTAATCACTCACTTTCTTTTCCAACTCGTACACACGCCTTATAACCTTGGTGAAAACTTCTCACTGCATTTAGCAGCTTTCCTCCCTCACCATAAATCTTCAAGACCTTCCACAGAGCATCTCTATCAACCCGATCAGATGCTTTCTCCAAATTATTAAATGTCACATACAAATCCGTCTGTTTCTTTAAGCATTTCTCACTCATACTCTTTAATGGAAACGCCTTTTCCACATATCCTCTACTACATGTGAAACCACGCTTTTCCTTCCCAGTCAGCTACGCTGTATGTACCTTCATCCTTTCAATCACTGTTCTCCCATGCAATCTATTGCTTACATTCCACAAACTTATACCTCTATAACCTGAACACTCACCTTTGTACCCTTTACCTTCTTACGGTGGCACTATACCGGCACTCCACCAATCCTCAAGCACCTCTCCATGAATCATACATACATTGAAATTCTTAACTAACTACTCAACGCCAAAGTCACCGTCTTCCTTAAGAAATTCAACTGTAGTGCCGTCCACTCCAACAGGTTTGCCACACATCATCCTACGCAAGGCTTTCACTACCTCATCTTTCTTCACCAAACTACTCTCCATGACTCTCTCACTTAGCATACCATCCCAACCCAAACACCCCGAATCTGCCACCCTGCCATTAAACATATTCAACTGTCCTTCAAAATACTCACCCTATTTGCTTTACACTTCATCGTTATTGCCATTTGCTCTCTTGATTTCCCCCACACTCTACACCTCCTTCCAAAACATCTTATTCTCCCCGAGGGTTATTGATATTCGCTCACTCAGTTTCTCATTTACCCTCTTTTTCAACCCCTGCAGTCTTCCTCTTGACCTCCTACCATATTTGCTTATCTATCTCCCAATCATTTGTATTCCTTCACCGTGGTACCGTCCACATACCGCCCTTTTCTTTTTCATTAGCAGCTTTACTTCGTCATCCCAACACTCACTTCCATTTCTAACCAGCCTACCTCCCACTTTACGCATGCCACAAACATCTCTCGCACATGTCAGCAATGCTCCCCTAGATACCTTCCGTTCCCCATCCACTCCACTAACTTCATTTACTTTCACCTGTATATATATATATATATATATATATATATATATATATATATATATATATATATATATATACATATATATATATATATATATATATATATATATATATATATATATATATATATATATATATATATATATATATATATATATATATATATATATATATAACGCGCAAATTTTAATAAGAAATTGAAAAATGAATGTTATGTTGAGAAAAAGATACGACAAAAATACCAGTAATCCTTACAAAGTTTTGAGGGATTATTATTAATCTCTCCTGTTCCCTTTGTACGCTGTAAATCCCTTTTCGTAGGATTTACCGGGGATTGATCTTTTTTTAAGCCGGCTGGATGAGTGAAACTAGAGATTATGCAAATCCTAGTATTTTTTTGCGTGGGAGAGGACGATTTGTATCAGTATAGAATCAGAATGTTGTAATGCTGATATGAGGGGCTTCCTTGCGACGGCTGCCAGTGGTGTTACGTCACATCCCTGTAACACACACTGCCACCCTCTCTACATGGCTTTGATACTCAGCAAAGCAGCTCAGTATATGAGTTTGGAGACAATGATATCTGAGCTTCTTTTCCACGCATAGAAATATATGAGCTAAGATTAAAGCTTTCCAATCTTCCGTACACGAATGACAATCGACAATTTATCAACTGGTTCATTATACACTGACTGTGAATTTTGATAATTTATCCAACCGATCATATATTGTTAACTGAAATGTCACAAAGTTGGTGAAAATTCCTGTATACCAAAGAGGACTTACGAATGGCAATGTGGTAATGGAGATGAAGTAATCTGCCGTTAACAGTGGTGAACGCTGACTCGATGTTCTATAGAGGACTGCTATCTCGAGTCGAGCTGAATTACAGACGAGTTCACGTTGTTGTCATTATGTGAACTGTAGGGCAGAGAGTTTATTTTGTACGTAAGATTAAGGTAGTGTTTCCTATTATTTTGTAAAATGACTTTGTTTTGTGTGTTCTCGTTTCTTTATTATGGTATAAGGAGCTTGTTATGAAATGAATATATAACTGGTTTAGTATTCGTCTGCCTTACCCCTTCACAATGAGCAAGACGGCAATGAAAAATTGCCTTAGAAAATTCGGTCCTGGGTGTGACGAAGCCCACGGTAGGATCTCGGTACATGTGTTCGATGCTATTGGCAGGTCCTCAGTACATAGGTGCGAGATGCATAACAAACCATTGGCTCGTCGGGGATGTCGTGAACATCTGGCACGCGACTGCATACACACTTCGTCGCTCCAGTTTATTTGCAGTTAAGACTATTACTGCTGACGGAGTGGTGGTATTACTATAATTGGCAACTATGTAGAACGACGAGTGAAATGTCTAATTTCAAGTAAATACATCAAAGTCATTCATGTGTATCACCACGTTTTGATGTATACGTCATTAAGGAAACGTTCAGCAAGCTGTATATTTCGTATATTCGGTCGACAGTAGAGTAAGCCTTTCACTTTTGGTCATCGCACCTCAAGAATCATACAAATGTAAACGAGAAAGTTTAGAAAGGGTAAAAAAAGAATATAATAATCAAGAGAGATGAGTTACAACGAGGGGATTGATGCCTCAAATTTGTCCAATATGGAAAAGAAAAGAATAATGGGTTACTTGATTACAACTTTTGAATTTTAAATAGGTTTTCCATGGTAGAGTAGCCAAGGACCATATCACTGATTAAGCATGAAAATTGCTCGAAAAGATGTAAGGAATTACATTTATAACTCGAGTAATAATTCATGGATAAACAAAGTGAGTGATGAAATTGTGAATGCTTACAACAGATAAAAGTTTTAATAATTGTACGATTATATAGAAACTTTACGAGATTTTCCTCTACGATCGTAGGACTTCCTTCTCTCACCGTACGATTGTATAATTAAACACACACACACAGACACACACATACACACACACATACACACACACACACACACACACACACACACACACACACACACACACACACACAAACACGCATACATGGTTTAAGCAAAGGTGCGGGTATGTAACAGTAAGGGCATGGTAAAGACTGGGTACAGAGACAAGGCAACACATGGGTAAAACTCTCACCCCTTTGCAATGATAACAATTAATAATCACATATCAGAGAAGAACATCAAAGACAAACTCAAATTTTTGGGGAGACTCACCATGTCAACAGCCTCATGAAACCAATAGTGCAAGGAAGGGAGGGAGCTGACTCCAGAGACGTTCCCTATACACAGTGCTGTTCAAGTGTTGTTTCACTGAGACAAATTTGATGATAATTGGATGTGAAGCTACAAGTGAATAAGGAAAAAAAACTAAAACACATCAGAGAGTAGTGTTGGTAAAGGTGGCAAGAAAAATTTCTACCTTTGTACGTCTCCATTATTAATTCATTTTTCTGGTTAACTTCCTTATTCTTATTATATGAGACTGGCTGTTAACGTTTAGATGAAAGCGAACAGGATTAGATCGTAATTCGTATAAGAATTCATATATTATTTCCGATGAAGCTAAAAAGTATGGTACAAAGGAATTCAAAAAGCAACAGTAATCATATATAGTTTCAACCCAGAGCTAAGCTCAGGTGGAATTTGATTGCTTAAATGGAATCAGGCAAGGTAAATAACAATGACAATGCACTTGTAACAAGATGTGTTCGAAGAAGGTCAGATATAAGTGATCTTAATGGGCTTTACAGAAGGCGAAAAGGCCAGAGAAACGATGGGTTATCTGAGATCATAAAGGTGAAAAAATGATTGTTAACAAGAAAGAAACAGGATCAGAAGTTTACAACAGATGGATGAGAAAATTAAGAAAATGAGAAATCAATACATAGATCATGGCAAGAGAAACTTAGGGAAAATAGAGATATGATCAAAGATCATGATGAAAAGGAAATCGAAACAAATGAAGATATTCAGAGGGAATTTAGCCAGAGGAAAGACGGTGTATCTAGAGGAAGGCATGAAATAGAAAATGAAGCAGGGCCTTTCCTGGGTGTTCGTATGACTTATCATGAAAAGGAAATGCCCATATCTCAAAGACCGGAGATGGCTGAAATTATAGGACAAGTCTGAATGACAGACACAGTGAGTATTGATTGATCAGAAGGAACAGAGATCCCAAGACGCTGAAACAGAGGGACGCAGTAAGTTAGTATGTAAAGTTGATAGAACAATCATGTAAGTATATGATCTATTCAATTGAAAGTTTCAAAAAAATCTCAGTATTCAGAATCAGTGCATGTTAGCCAAATGGAGATATCAGAAAACAACGCACAGAAACGGAGATGAAACGAGAAATACGAGAGGTAGATACACGTAAAGTTAACAATGATCTTTATGTCGGAAGAAAATCACATTCCAGTCAAATTAGAAAGTTTAGAGAAGGAAGAAATACTGATTAAAAAGGCTGCTAGAGGCTATAGACATGACAACTGCAATTTCTGAGGTAAAAGATAAAAGATAATTGGCAATATGGAGTCATGTAAACAGATGGTAATCAAGCAGATTAAAAAGAGGAAAAAGGTTGCCAATAAGGAGGACTTCATTAGAGATGATGAAATGAGCAAAAAATGAGAAAATTCCGTCAGGAGTAGAATCAGAAGGCAAAAAGAAAAGGAGATATCAAATCAGGAGAGAGAACATAACAGAATGCTATGCAAAAAATCAGTTTGGAAGTAATATGTATGAGTACGTATTGACTGGTATCAAATGGAGAATAGATGGAGGTTATTGACTGAATTAGGTAAAGCAAACCTGATATTGTTTGAGCAGTGGAGATAAAACTTACTGAAATGATAAGGGCTGACCTAATCTTTTCAGGGGGTATCTGATGGTAAAGGGAGAAAGAGAAGACTAATGGGAAAGGGGTCGTCCTTTTAAAGAGAAACATTATGAAGTTTCAGGCTATATTGATGGAAGATCCAAACAAACAGTACATGCTACGATGGGTAACTGTGGTGAAGAATTACATAGTGGTATTGATAATCTGCAATAAAATCAGAGCAAATGATACATAGATATCAGTGATATCAAGATAGTCGAAAAGTGAGACATTCCGTATAGGTATATATAAAGCTCAAATCATGTGGGATTTCGCTGTTATATGATAAACTGGGAGGAACTTAAATTCTCGAGGAGATAAATTCAAGGAGACAAAAGTTCTTCGAGCGTATACGGGAAATTGAAAATATCACATATGATGCATCGCTTGGCAAATGTGATCATATAATGTATGAGTCTGAGACTGTGTTTGATGGGGACAAAAAAAGATCAAAAAGGAAGCTAGAATCAGTGAGGAGGTATGACTGTGGCATCTACATTTGCTATACATTTATTTTTAGGACATGCATTGGGAAACGGAATTCCATAGCCATAATTTAGATCACTGTTCCGTAAAGTATGGTGAAATCCACAATGGAATCAAAACATGGGACCTTTTGATGCAAAGTAAGAGGAAAAGTTAAGAATCAGAGAGATCTAGTTCACTAAAAGATGTCAGAAATCAAGGGCTTAGGGGTGTGTGGGGTAGATATAAGCGGTACTAGAACAAACCAGAGTTTGAAGGGTAAATGGAAGTAAGGAACGAATATGGGAAGAGAAGGAAGTGAAAGAAATGCCCTGAAAAGCAGGCGATAGTCCATAACTCTTTAAAAACTCATAAGCAGTAAATTATTGGTTAAAGAACGGCCAGTCAGGCTAAAGGATTCAGAGGGAAGAGTTACATAAAGGACGACTTAGAAATATGCGTGAAGTTGGATATCAAATTCAGCAGTGTTTTCACAGGGAAGACTATACAGACCCAACGCCAGTAAGACGGACTGGGGAGGAGTCCTTGAAATTACTAAAAAAGATAACCTGTTTAGAAAATGGTCTTCATCCATATAAGGTCTTGACGCAATCTCTCCATACGTGCCGAAGACACGTGTACAGATAGGCTCGACACAACTCTTGGAATATTGTTTCGTTGCCGCCGAACATAAGTGTTGTATCATTTGAGTGAATGAGGACATATATTAAGAAGGGACACTGGAAGACTGCAGTGAACTACAGTCCTGTCTTTGTCGAATGCGGTTGTAAAAGACACGAAGTTAGTAATGGGAAAGCAAATGTATGATTGCTCACAAAAGAATAGCTACTTGAGTGAGAAAACAATGATTTAGAGAAAGGGACTCACGCATAACAAATCTTCTAAAGAGTGGGCTCCGTTTTAGTGGAAAGATAAAGGTAGACAGATTACGTTATCCTTGAGTACTAGAAATCATTTGACAATGATCATATAGGGATTTGGTAAAGAAGCTGGGTCTTCAGGCATGAATAAGGGTGAAAGTTCTTCAACGGACAGAAAATTACCTTCGTTGAAGGAAATAAAGGACGCATGATAGAAGAGCCTCCTCAAAATGGTTTTGGGACACAGTAGCCCACCCATGGATACTTGTCACAGGGAATAGACTCATGCTTAAATATATTTGCGGATTATGTTAATGTTGTGAGGAAGTGAAGAAGGATAAGGTTCGCATTACTATGAAAAGGGGACCTGGACAAACTTCAGATTTGGTCTGATACACGGCTGATGAAGTTCAACACTGGTAAGTACTAAGTAATAAGGATGGGCCACAATGAAAGAAAGCCTCGATAGAAATGTCATCTAGCTGGAAAAAATCTGCAGGAGTCTGTGTGTGAGAGGGACTTAGGAGTTGACACTGTAAGTAGCTTCTCACCAAAGTTAGACATTAGAATAATTATAAAGGAGACAAATATGGCAAATACTAGGAGCACATTTGAGTACACTGATTAGGAAACGTTAAGCAAAACTGTTCACAGCAAATGTTAGGTCAGTAATAGAAATGCTCAAGTTTGGTCACTTCGCTAAAGACAGGGAAAAGAACAAACAGAAAAATTCAGGAGAAGAAATACAAAAATGGCAGTAAGAATATCAGAACTTTGTTACAGAGAGACGATGGACACCGATAATTTTTCCATGTCGATTATAACGACAGTGAACAATATCATCAGAAAAATGCAAGGCAGAACAACCAGAGGCCGTAGCAAGAAATAGGACAGGAAACTTTATGAGAATGATGTAAAGAAGTGTATTAATGATATCAGAGTCGTGGATAAATGGAATAAGTGAGCATAGTTTAAAAACATGCATCATAGCACAGAAAGTTCAAGACAGGGCCCCATAAGTGTAAAGCTCCCTATCCGTGCTTTAGAAATAGGTACACACACACACACACACACACACACACACACACACACACACGCACACACACACGCACACACACACACACACACACACACACACACACACACACACACACACACACAATTTTTCGCATTCGAAGAAGATAAGTTCACAGAAAAGTTAAAAGATCTCAGCTGGGCCCATAAACGCTGGGAAACTGTTGTCAGAAACAGAGAAAATGGACCAACAGTTACAACTAATGGATGAGGTAATTCAGAAAGATAAGGGAGAAATCAAACACCATGAACAGCGTAATCAAATGGATGAAGCCATTCTGGAACTGAGTCTTATGATCTAAGACCATTTTTTTTTTTTAAAGTTGAAGGCTCCATTCACGAACAAATTCCACATTAAGGCCAGGGCTCTATTGAAATATAGAGAAAACAATGAAAGGGAAAAAGAAAAGACAAGGGAAAGTGATACCGAATTTTGAAGAAAGTGAAAAACATGTCTTTTAACATGTGGCAGGTCATAGTTACTGGGAAAGACTTGAGAAAATAGAGAGTTCCTAAGCTTCGACGTGTAGGAAAAAAAGCATTTATCAAACCAGTCCACCTTGGAATTGCCGGTGTCTACTCATTAATCATGTGATGCTTCTGCTTGCCGAGTATTGCGTGGTCTAGCTAGTGGGTGGGGCACACAAGCAGCCAGCTCGGGAGGAAAAACCAAAGTAATACCTGTAAAAGAGGTAAAGTGAACCAACATTGCGGCGTAGAGCAAGAGCATCAAGCTTGAAAGTTAGCCTGGGAAAATTCATACGTTAGATACCTTTCGACTCATCTCTGTCAAGTAAGGAAGCAGAGCTAGAACTACCCCAAATGAGAGAGTACTACTCCAAACAAGGACGAATGAGTCCTTTGTGTAAACAGAGTAACTGTTCAGAAGAAAAGAAAGTTCGACTTATAAATAGGTCAACAAGTATTTTAGAGGCAGACTTAGCTATTTCCGTAATGTGGGGTTTCCAATAAGGAGTAGATGTTACTGTAATAGTAAGTACGTTCTTTGAGTCAAGAGGTGGAAGTACAAACTGTCAAAGGTGAGCTGAGAGTTGTGAGGAAGTTTTCGATAGAGAGATGGGTAGAAATTGGGTCTTAGAGGCATTAGACTTAAATAGATTTTGTCTACTCCATTGAGATATTGTCCCAGTCTGAGTCTATTGAGGACGTTGAGTAAAGACAAGATGCAGGTCGAGTGAGAGAAGAAAGAGCAGAATTGAAGGATGCGGATAAATTCTGTGTTGAGTCGTCAGCATATGAGTGCATTGGATTATTTGTGTTGGGAGGGAAGCCAAAAGAGTGGGGCTTAGAGATAAGACCAGACCCCAGCTCCACACCCGGTCAAAAGCTTTGGATATGTCAAGGCAAAGTACACATGACTTCCCACAATTTTCCAAGGATGATAACCAAGCATTAGTAGGATAGGAAAGTATATCAACAGTGGATCATAGAAAAGACTCTGATTTTCGAGGTGTTTAAAGATGTGGGAGTTGAGGCGTGATTCAAAAACTTTGGAAATGGTAGATATCAAAGAAAAAGGAAGATAGTTCAAGAGGTGAGAACGGTCACCCTTCTTACGGATGGGATGTATCAATGCAAATTTCCAAGGAGAAGGAACAGTTTTTGTTTGTAAGCAGAAGTGGAACAGACGAGCATGCAAAGTTCAGAAGCACACACCCTCAGTCCACGGGGATGGATGCCATCAGGACCATAAACATTATTTGCGTCCAGAGAAAGAAGCACATTTTGGAGAGTACGAAAAGAGATTACGAGAAGGGGCATAAGATTAGTAAGAGGAGCATCAGGGGGTGAAGGAATGTTCGAGTTATCCAAGGTGGAGTTTGAGTTGAAACGGAAACCAAAAAGAGTTGTTTTGTCTACAGCTATAGTACTGTCAGAACAGAAAAGTGAAGGAAAGATTGGGCGACAAACGTTTTTAGAGATGCCATTAGCTAAAGACCAGAAATACCTAATCAGCGGATAACGAGAAGTGGTTATCGCAATACCTTCACAAAAAGCAACTCTACCTCACGGATACCGTGCTTGCAGTGATAAGATGATGAAAGCGACTGAAGTAATTCAAAAGGAAGTTTGCCCAGGGAAGAAGATTTATCTAGCTGGGTGCATTAGACGGAACCTGAGAGGAGAGTCGTGCTTCTTATCTACATGTCTCTGATACAGATCAATAAAAGTAAACTGGCAGTGACGCAGGCACTAACGATATGGTTGCAGATAGATGACAGAGCAGGGGGCTAATTCTGGAGATAGATGAGAGGAAAACAGAAAGAAAGCACATATGCGTGGGGTATATCGGGAAGACAGACAACGGGGGCACCTGTTTAGGGGATAAATCTAAATCTATCTGTGAATACACTAAACAGATAAAGTAAAATTAGAACAGTAAGGAAGTTCCCTCCCCGCCTCCCACTCCCTCCGGCAACAACAGCTGGTGGGAAAAAAGAATGTTTGAAAAAAAACATGCATTGGTAAAATAAGCCTGGGTAGAATTTAACAGGATAGAACGAATGGGATATCCTACAATGGAACATTAATGCACTATCCCACCTACTGCTGTGCTTCAGTATATACTTAGGGTTTGGAATAAGAAATGGAATTATTGGGTATAGTGTATGTATCCAAGAACACCGAAAGAGACAAAACGAAAAATATGTACGCAGAATTTAGCCCTTGGCTTCTGTCTTCAGTAAGACACTCGCTACGGAAAATGTTCCAGAGGAATAAAAGATTGCCAATATGGCACCAATATTCAAAAATGTTGTAAATCACTGACCAGAATTTATCGCCCATTTAAGTTAAGGTCTGTAGTCTGTAAAGTAATGAAAGCCATCATTAACAATGAGATTGTAAACTATTTAGAAAAGCACAATAAATAATGTTTAGCATAGACTTCGTCAAAATCGCTCCTGTTTTACAAATCTATTTGATTTGCTGTGAAATAATTAACATGTATCATGAAAGTAGATTAGTTGATGTTTCTATTCATATTCACAGAAAGCATTCTATCAAGTTGTACACCAATGGGTAATAACATGGCTAGGAAATTGGCTGACTGGACGCAAGCTAAGAGTAGTAATTGATGGTCATACCTCTGAATGGTTAGGCGTCTCAGATGGTGTGCCACAGGGATCAGTCTTAGGACCTGTTCTCTTCCTCAATTTTACTAATGAGACTGATAATGAGCTATCCATGAGATATTCAAATTCGCGGAAGATGTTGAGTTAGGAAGTAGATCTATGACAAGAACTGAATAAATATAGCTTCAAACTGACACTGACAAACTAATGAATTGGGTTAATAGGTTGGCATATGAAATTCACTCTTGATAATTGCGAAGTTTTATATATCGGTATTAAGAATGAAAAGGCAAACTACAATATGAATTCTGTTGAGCTGCAGAAGGCAAATGAAAAAGACTTTGGTTTTATAATGTCTTTTGACCTAAGGCCAAAAGAAAAGAGTAAAGAAGCAATATAAAGGCGAACAAAATTCTTGAAGTCATGGGTAAGGCTTTCGAACTGAAGCCTCGGAAACTTACCCTCTTCCTTTGCAACTCACTGGTGCGTCCCCATCTTGAATCCTGCGTTCAGTTTTGGTCAGTCTACTTGAGAAAAGGTATAGATAGAATGGATATTGTACAAAGGCGAATTACTAGATGATATCCGGCCTGAGAAACAAAGCCTATGAGAACCAAATAAAAGAAGTGTATTATTTAGCATAGAAAATATATGGCTAAGAAGTGACCTGATACAAATATCTAAAATCATTAAAGATTTCAATAATCTTGATCTGACGAGATGTTTAAGGATAGATTTATCTGATTCACTAATAGTAATTGATATAAACTCGTGGGCAAATGTTTTACTTCAAGTGAAGCGAAGTAATTTATCTTCAACAGGATTGTTAACATTGTGAAACGATTTACCAATTGTAGTTGTTGAAATCAGTATCAAACATACGTTTAAGCATAAAAATAATACCACGATTTACATTATTTGCACCTCCATAGCTATGCAATCAGTTCTATGTCTTTAAATTCCTATCATATTCATCAATGAGTTTCTGTTCTCTTCCACTTTCACAAACAGCCTCGTTAGGACCCACCCACTGGTCTGTTGCTGTTTGAATTCAAGTGCATTCGTTTGCATATATCATTTTCCCTGTGTTTAGTCCGTCGTTTGCCGAACTGATGAAAACTTTGTTTATGACAACTTTTGACATTAAATCACTCTTGTGTTCGATGCAGCTATATACAGATAAACTTTTCCCACATCAGTATTAAATATTTTGGCTTTAAGTTTATTCCCTTATATTTCAAATAGATCTTCGAGAATTATATTGTCTAACTTTGAAATTTTGTATAAGTACAACTTTTGTGATAAGAAGAAAAAAGAATATTTGTTGATATACTCGAAACATAAGGATACAAGTAATGAATATATTCAATATGGAGATTAGTTATCAAGGAGGGACTTAAGCATATTAAGAAACATGTTAACGAGAAGGAATTTTGAGGAATATTCATCGGAGTTGATGTGGCAGGGGAGGACCAAGAGAGACACAAAAGCAGAATAGTAAAAAAAGGAAATGAATCGCTAAAAGAGGCTAGAACGCAAGACAGGCCCGGCACTATTTTGGCTGGTCATGAATGTTAAGTGATACGAATTTCAGACGGAAAGTAATGTCCCCGAACGCAGATGTACTTGAAGTAAATTAGAAAAAACTGAAGTTTAGTGACCGAATTAGGGAAGATTGCCTGATACTGCTGGAGTAGTGGACACAAAACTTACTAAAGAAATAAAATCTGACCTAATTTGTCCAGAGTAATACATGATGGTAAGATAGGAAGGATAGGACAAAGGAGTTGGGTGACTGGCTCTCTTAATAATGGAATATATTAAGTTTCGGCAAAAACTGATGAACTAGTCATTCAGCTAAGCACTATTCAACGGGGTGAGTAACTATAGGAAAGCTATTTATGATAGAGTTGATATTTACATATCTTCTCAAAGATGCAATGAATTAGAATAAGTATTCGACGATAAGATTAAAGAAATAATCTGGATGGCGTTAGTAGGGGTGAAAGACGCACTCCCCAAACATGATAAAGTTATAATATGGAAGCTTTCATTTATAAAGAAATAGCCCGGGAGAGTGTAGATTCGTATGGACATAAGGTGATGGAGACATAAATTCACTGTGTGTACAGGACACTCTCCTGCAACAAGAAGTCACTAAGCACACTATAATCTAAGGAACTAATTTGCCATGTTTGCTTGACAGTATCTCTACACACAACAGATTGGAAACCTTAAGTAAAGGGAACTATAAACAGAATGGGCAAAGCGATCATTGTTAATGAGAACTTCAGATGATCAGAAAGGAAATCAGAATCAAAGAGGGGACATAATCATGGAAACTACAGTGAAATAAAAGCTTATTTTAAAAATTTGAATTGATAATTGGAATTCCAAAGACAAAAAGTAAATCATTGTTGCGGAAAGTTCTTTGAAATCTTTATTAAAGTTATAACAATGGTGCTTTTAGCTGCAAAGAAAGAATGATAATCAGAGGTACGTATAATGTTCGATGAAATATGCAAAAAGCAATCTAGTTTATAGATGTGCTTTGGAAGAAAATAAAGACATCACAGTAAGGTGTAACTATATAAAAGTTAAGGAAAGAAGCGTAGATGTAGATAAGGCAGGGAAAAATTCAATCCTTCTCCATAAATTCCCTATAGGTACGTCATTTAAGAGTACCCGATCAGACTAATAGATTTAGAGGGAAAAGTTTTTGAAAGTAGCAATGAAATATACGAGGATCTGAATGATAAGTTCAAAAACTTATTCCAAGTGGAGGAGACTGTGGCCTCAACCCCAATCAAATGGTAAAAAGGGCTTTGAAAACAATGGAATCCCATAGAAAGATATGAAATACTATCGAAGTGTCTTGATGCCCATTAAGCACATGGAAATAATGAAGTCTCACCATATGTGCTAAAGGAGGATGAAGAAACACTGGACAGGCCGCTTGAAAATATTTTCATAAGGTTCCTAAAGAGAGATTATTGCCAAGGGGCCATGGCAGAGGAGGAGAGTAAAATTGCGCAGACCTTTTAAAAAGGAGATCGAGAGATTGTGATGAGTCGCAAACAAGTACACCTGACGAGTGAGGTTTGCAGAATATTGGAGAATTATTCAGAGAGCTAATGAATGATTCCTTGCAAAAGAGAAACTACTTACATAAAAAAACAGGTTCAGTGATAAGAGGTCGTATATAACAAATCTCTCAGACTTCTATAAGAGAGTGAACTCCGTCTTAGGCAGATGTTGATGGCGATGTTGTGACTATGCATTGGAAGCTGCTCAACAGATGAATTTCATTATGTTAACTGAGACGGCACAGGCAACTGAATGCTCAGATCAAAGCCATATCATATCCACTATATATCTCTTTACCTTAAACCTAAGCCAGGTACCCAGTTCTATGATCAGCCGTCAGGGGGTAATGGACAGCGGGACTGACTGTTGACCGACTTTCACCACCTAAGCTGGCTCTACACCTGGTGGCCCGCAAATGTGTGAAGGTCAGCAACGTTAGCTGATACACCATGAAGGATGATAAAGATGAATTTAAGGGTATGCATAAAGGAGAGACTTCTATAGAGGAAAGAAATTTATCTTAGCGAAAGAAGCAGGTGACATGAGCCTGAGAAACCATCTCGTGAAAAGGTTGGTGATGCCAGCTCTATTTTATATGTAAATGAATTTTCAAAAGGACAGGGGTCATCCCTAATTATATATTTGCGGATGATGCAGATATGGTGATGGAGAAGTAGAGTTACGAGCATTCTATCAACTTCCAAAGTAAACGCAGAGTGATTAGGATGGGATACAACGAAAAAAGGACAACAAAACGAGATAATCTATCAGGGAATAAGCAAAAGGTATCTGGTTGTGAGAGGGACATGTAAATAAGACAAACTATCTCTTGGCGAACGTCAAATCTACATTTATTTATAAGCAAATGTCCAGCCAGTCACAAAAAAAAAATACATTCGACTAGACCTAAAATATGCTTCAAAAGTTGAGACCAAACAAGCACAAAGAGCTTATAAAGTTCAGATAAGGGCAACACAGTGAGAGGTTAGAAGCCATAGGGTTGCCTATAACAGAAAAGAATAGAGTTAAGCAAGATCTGACAACAGACATATCTCTAGGCCAGTTTGATGTTGTCTACAGTGAACAGCTCATTGAAATATGGAAACATAGAACAACCAGAGACCATAGCAAAAAACTAGTCATGAAACTTGTTAGGAAAGATGGTGAAAATGCTATTTATAACATGAGAGTAAAGAATGAATGGAAAGCGCCAAAAAGCTACATTCTGAATGCTAACAGTATACGAAAGTTTAAAAAGTATTATAGGACAAGACAAAGTTCAAGAAACGAGGCCTCATGAATGTAAAACCCTCTCCACGTACTGTTTAGGAATGTAATTACGAGTATGTACCTATAAACATTACATGCACAAACAGACAAAGAAGCCATGTGCCCTACCCGGGGCTCGAATCTGATCTATGGTATCCATCTATCTAACTATTTATCTATCTATCTATCTATCTATCTATCTATCTATCTATCTATATATATATGCTGGTATAAGTATACTTATGTAAGTAGGAGAGATGGCCAGAGAGCGTTATTGGATTACGTGTTAATTAACAGGCGTGCGAAAGAGAGACTTTTGGATGTTAATGTGCTGAGAGGTGCAACTAGAGGGATGTCTGATCATTATCTTGTGGAGGCTAAGGTGAAGATTTGTATGGGTTTTCAGAAAAGAAGAGTGAATGTTGGGGTGAAGAGGGTGGTGAGAATAAGTGAGCATGAGAAGGAGACCTGTGTGAGGAAGTACCAGGAGAGACTGAGTACAGAATGGAAAAAGGTGAGAACAATGGAAGTAAGGGGAGTGGGGGAGGAATGGGATGCATTTAGGGAATCAGTGATGGATTGCGCAAAAGATGCTTGTGGCATGAGAAGAGTGGGAGGTGGGTTGATTAGAAAGGGTAGTGAGTGGTGGGATGAAGAAGTAAGAGTATTAGTGAAAGAGAAGGGAGAGGCATTTGGACGATTTTTGCAGGGAAAAAATGCAATTGAGTGGAAGATGTATAAAAGAAAGAGACAGGAGGTCAAGAGAAAGGTGCAAGAGGTGAAAAAAAGGGCAAATGAGAGTTGGGTTGAGAGAGTATCATTAAATTTTAGGGAGAATAAAAAGGTGTTCTGGAAGGAGGTAAATAAAGTGCGTAAGACAAGGGAGCAAATGGGAACTTCAGTGAAGGGCGCACATGGGGAGGTGATAACAAGTAGTGGTGATGTGAGAAGGAGATGGAGTGAGTATTTTGAAGGTTTGTTGAATGTGTTTGATGATAGAGTGGCAGATATAGGGTGTTTTGGTCGAGGTGGTGTGCAAAGTGAGAGGGTTAGGGAAAATGATTTGGTAAACAGAGAAGAGGTAGTGAAAGCTTTGCGGAAGATGAAAGCCGGCAAGGCAGCAGGTTTGGATGGTATTGAAGTGGAATTTATTAAAAAAGGGGGGTGACTGTATTGTTGACTGGTTGGTAAGGTTATTTAATGTATGTATGACTCATGGTGAGGTGCCTGAGGATTGGCGGAATGCGTGCATAGTGCCATTGTACAAAGGCAAAGGGGATAAGAATGAGTGCTCAAATTACAGAGGTATAAGTTTGTTGAGTATTCCTGGTAAATTATATGGGAGGGTATTGATTGAGAGGGTGAAGGCATGTACAGAGCATCAGATTGGGGAAGAGCAGTGTGGTTTCAGAAGTGGTAGAGGATGTGTGGATCAGGTGTTTGCTTTGAAGAATGTATGTGAGAAATACTTAGAAAAGCAAATGGATTTGTATGTAGCATTTATGGATCTGGAGAAGGCATATGATAGAGTTGATAGAGATGCTCTGTGGAAGGTATTAAGAATATATGGTGTGGGAGGAAAGTTGTTAGAAGCAGTGAAAAGTTTTTATCGAGGATGTAAGGCATGTGTACGTGTAGGAAGAGAGGAAAGTGATTGGTTCTCAGTGAATGTAGGTTTGCGGCAGGGGTGTGTGATGTCTCCATGGTTGTTTAATTTGTTTATGGATGGGGTTGTTAGGGAGGTGAATGCAAGAGTTTTGGAAAGAGGGGCAAGTATGAAGTCTGTTGGGGATGAGAGAGCTTGGGAAGTGAGTCAGTTGTTGTTCGCTGATGATACAGCGCTGGTGGCTGATTCATGTGAGAAACTGCAGAAGCTGGTGACTGAGTTTGGTAAAGTGTGTGGAAGAAGAAAGTTAAGAGTAAATGTGAATAAGAGCAATGTTATTAGGTACAGTAGAGTTGAGGGTCAAGTCAATTGGGAGGTGAGTTTGAATGTAGAAAAACTGGAGGAAGTGAAGTGTTTTAGATATCTGGGAGTGGATCTGGCAGCGGATGGAACCATGGAAGCGGAAGTGGATCATAGGGTGGGGGAGGGGGCGAAAATCCTGGGAGCCTTGAAGAATGTGTGGAAGTCGAGAACATTATCTCGGAAAGCAAAAATGGGTATGTTTGAAGGAATAGTGGTTCCAACAATGTTGTATGGTTGCGAGGCGTGGGCTATGGATAGAGTTGTGCGTAGGAGGATGGATGTGCTGGAAATGAGATATTCGAGGACAATGTGTGGTGTGAGGTGGTTTGATCGAGTGAGTAACATAAGGGTAAGAGAGATGTGTGGAAATAAAAAGAGCGTGGTTGAGAGAGCAGAAGAGGGTGTTTTGAAGTGGTTTGGGCACATGGAGAGGATGAGTGAGGAAAGATTGACCAAGAGGATATATGTATCGGAGGTGGAGGGAACAAGGAGAAGAGGGAGACCAAATTGGAGGTGGAAAGATGGAGTGAAAAAGATTTTGTGTGATCGGGGCCTGAACATGCAGGAGGGTGAAAGGAGGGCAAGGAATAGAGTGAATTGGAGCGATGTGGTATACCGGGGTTGACGTGCTGTCAGTGGATTGAATCAAGGCATGTGAAGCGTCTAGGGTAAACCATGGAAAGCTGTGTAGGTATGTATATTTGCGTGTGTGGACGTATGTATATACATGTGTATGGGGGGGGGGGGTTGGGCCATATCTTTCGTCTGTTTCCTTGCGCTACCTCGCAAACGCGGGAGACAGCGACAAAGTATAATAAAAAAAATAAATAAAAGAAATATATATATATATATATATATATATATATATATATATATATATATATATATATATATATATATATATATATATATATATATATATATATATATATATATATATATATATATATATATATTTTTTTTTTTTTTTTTTTTTTTTATACTTTGTCGCTGTCTCCCGCGTTTGCGAGGTAGCGCAAGGAAACAGACGAAAGAAATGGCCCAACCCCCCCCCCCCATACACATGTACATACACACGTCCACACACGCAAATATACATACCTACACAGCTTTCCATGGTTTACCCCAGACGCTTCACATGCCTTGATTCAATCCACTGACAGCACGTCAAACCCTGTATACCACATCGCTCCAATTCACTCTATTCCTTGCCCTCCTTTCACCCTCCTGCATGTTCAGGCCCCGATCACACAAAATCTTTTTCACTCCATCTTTCCACCTCCAATTTGGTCTCCCTCTTCTCCTCGTTCCCTCCACCTCCGACACATATATCCTCTTGGTCAATCTTTCCTCACTCATTCTCTCCATGTGCCCAAACCATTTCAAAACACCCTCTTCTGCTCTCTCAACCACGCTCTTTTTATTTCCACACATCTCTCTTACCCTTACGTTACTTACTCGATCAAACCACCTCACACCACACATTGTCCTCAAACATCTCATTTCCATATATATATATATATATATATATATATATATATATATATATATATATATATATATATATATATATATATATATATATATACATATATATATATATATATATATATATATATATATATATATATATATATATATATATATATATATATATATATATATATATATATATATATATATATATATATATATATATATATATGCGTTTATATATATGTATATATATAAATATATAAACTCTTGCATTCACCTCCCTAACAACCCCATCCATAAACAAATTAAACAACCTTGGAGACATTACACACCCCTGCTGCAAACCTACATTCACTGAGAACGAATCACTTTCCTCTCTTCCTAAACGTACACATGCCTTACATTCTCGATAAAAACTTTTCACTGATTCTAACAACTTCCCTCCCACACTATATATTCTTAATACCTTCCACAAAGCATCTCTATCAACTCTATCATACGCCTTCTCCAGATCCATAAATGCTACATAAAAATCCATTTGCTTTTCTAAGTATTTCTCACATACATTCTTCAAAGCAAACACCTGATCTACACATCCTCTACCACTTCTGAAACCACACTGCTCTTCCCCAATCTGATGCTCTGTACATGCCTTCACCCTCTCAATCAATACCCTCCCATATAATTTACCAGGAATACTCAACAAACTTATACCTCAGTAATTTAAGCACTCACTCTTAACCCCTTTGCCTTTGTACAATGGCACTATGAACGCATTCCTCCAATCCTCAGGCACCTCACCATCAGTCATACATACATTAAATAACCTTATCAACCAGTCAACAATACAGTCACCCCCTTTTTTAATAAATTCCACTGCAATACCATCCAAACCTGCTGCCTTGCCGGCTTTCATCTTCCGCAAAGCTTTCACTACCTCTTCTCTGTTTACCAAATCATTTTCCCTAACCCTCTCACTTTGCACACCACCTCGACCAAAACACCCTATATCTGCCACTCTATCATCAAACACATTCAACAAACCTTCAAGATACTCACTCCATCTCCTTCTCACATCACCACTACTTGTTATCACCTCCCCATTTGCGCCCTTCACTGAAGTTCCCATTTGCTCCCTTGTCTTACGCACTTTATTTACCTCCTTCCAGAACATCTTTTTATTCTCCCTAAAATTTAATGATACTCTCTCACCCCAACTCTCATTTGCCCTTTTTTTCACCTCTTGCACCTTTCTCTTGACCTCCTGTCTCTTTCTTTTATACATCTCCCACTCAATTGTATTTTTTCCCTGCAAAAATCGTCCAAATGCCTCTCTCTTCTCTTTCACTAATACTCTTACTTCTTCAACCCACCACTCACTACCCTTTCTAATCAACCCACCTCCCACTCTTCTCATATATATATGTATATATATATATATATATATATATATATATATATATATATATATATATATATATATATATATATATATAAATATATATATATATATATATATATATATATATATATATATATATATATATATATATATATATATATATATATATATATATATATATATATATATATATATATATATATATATATATATATATATATATATATATATATATATATATATATATATATATTATATATATATATATATATATATATATATATATATATATATATATATATATATATATATATATATATATATATATATATATATATATATATATATATATATATATATATATATATATATATATATATATATATTTATATATATATATATATATATATATATATATATATATATATATATATATATATATATATATATATATATATATATATATATATATATATATATAAATATATATATATATATATATATATATATATATATATATATATATATATATATATATATATATATCGCTACCTCGTAAACGCGGGAGACAGCGACAAAGCAGTGCAGTGAGGTATGCAGGATTCTCAAAGGGGATGTAACTGTGCAAGGGACCGCTGGCTGTATGGGGAGAACAACATTATCGCCACCTTCAGTTGCACCTCACCAGACCAAGCTGTGGCAGGTGTATACAGCAGCATCCGGCACTTTGGCAACAGTGCCGACTGCGTCGACGCTGATGGTGTGAGAACTGGGCCAATGTTGCCAACGGAACTACCTTGGCCCACCAGTGATGCTACTACGTTTGTGAATCAAGAACCATTGCAACACAAACCTCGCCAGGTGGTAGAGTGTCCCGCAGTGTATCGAGACAGACTTACCCACAACTTTTTTTAAAGGGGAAGTAATTGTTTATAGTTGTGTTACTGGAGTGATAGTTTTCATACATGGTGCTTTGACAAGAAAATAGTGAAGTTGAAAAAATGTAGCTTAGACATTGAAGCTTATTGATACAGTGGTTAAATTGATGAGAACTACTATTGACGTTTGCGTAAATAAATTAAGCATTTCCTTTTTTCCATAGCCAGAGGTTGAACCATTATGTGACATTCATTTTTTCATTTCATTTCAAGCTAGAAGTTTCAGTTTTCTAAATTGTTTCTTACATTTTTCACATGTATATATATGTATGTGTGTGTGTGTGTATGTGTGCGTGTGTGTGTGTATGTGTGTGTATGTGTATATATATATGTATATTATCCCTGGGGATAGGGGTGAAAGAATACTTCCCACGCATTCCTCGCGTGTCGTAGAAAGCGACTAGAGGGGACGGGAGCGGGGGGCCAGAAATCCTCCCCTCCTTGTATTTTTTTAACTTTCTAAAATGGGAAACAGAAGAAGGAGTCACGCGGGGAGTGCTCATCCTCCTCGAAGGCTCAGATTGGGGTGCCTAAATGTGTGTGGATGTAACCAAGATGTGAAAAAAGGAGAGATAGGTAGTATGTTTGAGGAAAGGAACCTGGATGTTTTGGCTCTGAGTGAAACGAAGCTCAAGGGTAAAGGGGAAGAGTTGTTTGGGAATGTCTTGGGAGTAAAGTCAGGGGTTAGTGAGAGGACAAGAGCAAGGGAAGGAGTAGCAGTACTCCTGAAACAGGAGTTGTGGAATTATGTGATACAATGAAAGAAAAAAAATTCTCGATTAATATGGGTAAAACTGAAAGTTGATGGAGAGAGATGGGTGATCATTGGTGCATATGCACCTGGGCATGAGAAGAAAGATCATGAGAGGCAAGTGTTTTGGGAGCAGCTGAATGAGTGTGTTAGTGGTTTTGATGCACGAGACCGGGTTATAGTGTTGGGTGATTTGAATGCAAAGGTGAGTAATGTGGCAGTTGAGGGAATAATTGGTATACATGGGGTGTTCAGTGTTGTAAATGGAAATGGTGAAGAGCTTGTAGATTTATGTGCTGAAAAAGGACTGATGATTCGGAATACATGGTTTAAAAAGCGAGATATACATAAGTATACTTATGTAAGTAGGAGAGATGGCCAGAGAGCCTTATTGGATTACGTGTTAATTGACAGGCGCGCGAAAGAGAGACTTTTGGATGTTAATGTGCTGAGAGGTGCAAGTGGAGGGATGTCTGATCATTATCTTGTGGAGGCTAAGGTGAAGATTTGTATGGGTTTCCAGAAAAGAAGAGTGAATATTGGGGCGAAGAGGGTGGTGAGATTAAGTGAGCTTGGGAAGGAGACTTGTGTGAGGAAGTACCAGGAGAGACTGAGTACAGAATGGAAAAAGGTGAGAACAATGGAAGTAAGGGGAGTGGGGGAGGAATGGGATGTATTTAGGGAATCAGTGATGGATTGCGCAAAAGATGCTTGTGGCATGAGAAGAGTGGGAGGTGGGTTGATTAGAAAGGGTAGTGAGTGGTGGGATGAAGAAGTAAGAGTATTAGTGAAAGAGAAGAGAGAGGCATTTGGACGATTTTTGCAGGGAAAAAATGAAATTCAGTGGGAGACGTATAAAAGAAAGAGACAGGAGGTCAAGAGAAAGGTGCAAGAGGTGAAAAAAAGGGCAAATGAGAGTTGGGTTGAGAGAGTATCATTAAATTTCAGGGAGAATAAAAAGATGTTCTAGAAGGAGGTAAATAAAGTGCGTAAGACAAGGGAGCAAATGGGAATTTCAGTGAAGGGCGCAAATGGGGAGGTGATAACAAGTAGTGGTGATGTGAGAAGGAGATGGAGTGAGTATTTTGAAGGTTTGTTGAATGTGTTTGATGATAGAGTGGCAGATATAGGGTGTTTTGGTCGAGGTGGTGTACAAAGTGCGAGGGTTAGGGAAAATGATTTGGTAAACAAAGAGGTAGTAAAAGCTTTGCGGAAGATGAAAGCCGGCAAGGCAGCAGGTTTGGATGGTATTGCAGTGGAATTTATTAAAAAAGGGGGTGACTGTATTGTTGACTGGTTGGTAAGGTTATTTAATGTATGTATGACTGATGGTGAGGTGCCTGAGGATTGGCGGAATGCGTGCATAGTGCCATTGTACAAAGGGAAAGGGAATAAGAGTGAGTGCTCAAATTACAGAGGTTTAAGTTTGTTGAGTATTCCTGGCAAATTGTATGGGAGGGTATTGATTGAGAGGGTGAAGGCATGTACAGAGCATCAGATTGGGGAAGAGCAGTGTGGTTTCAGAAGTGGTAGAGGATGTGTGGATCAGGTGTTTGCTTTGAAGAATGTTTGTGAGAAATACTTAGAAAAGCAAATGGATTTGTATGTAGCTTTTATGGATCTGGAGAAGGCATATGATAGAGTTGATAGAGATGCTCTGTGGAAGGTATTAAGAATATATGGTGTGGGAGGCAAGTTGTTAGAAGCAGTGAAAAGTTTTTATCGAGGATGTAAGGCATGTGTACGTGTAGGAAGAGAGGAAAGTGATTGGTTCTCAGTGAATGTAGGTTTGCGGCAGGGGTGTGTGATGTCTCCAGGGTTGTTTAATTTGTTTATGGTTGGGGTTGTTAGGGAGGTGAATGCAAGAGTTTTGGAAAGAGGGGCAAGGATGAAGTCTGTTGGGGATGAGAGAGCTTGGGAAGTGAGTCAGTTGTTGTTCGCTGATGATACAGCGCTGGTGGCTGATTCATGTGAGAAACTGCAGAAGCTGGTGACTGAGTTTGGTAAAGTGTGTGAAAGAAGAAAGTTAAGAGTAAATGTGAATATGAGCAAGGTTATTAGGTACAGTAGGGTTGAGGGTCAAGTCATTTGGGAGGTGAGTTTGAATGGAGAAAAACTGGAGGAAGTAAAGTGTTTTAGATATCTGGGAGTGGATCTGGCAGCGGATGGAACCATGGAAGCGGAAGTGGATCATAGGATGGGGGAGGGGACGAAAATTCTGGGAGCCTTGAAGAATGTGTGGAAGTCGAAAACATTATCTCGGAAAGCAAAGATGGGTATGTTTGAAGGAATAGTGGTTCCAACAATGTTGTATGGTTGCGAGGCGTGGGCTATGGATAGAGTGGTGCGCAGGAGGATGGATGTGCTGGAAATGAGATGTTTGAGGACAATGTGTGGTGTGAGGTGGTTTGATCGAGTAAGTAACGTAAGGGTGAGAGAGATGTGTGGAAATAAAAAGAGCGTGGTTGAGAGAGCAGAAGAGGGTGTTTTGAAGTGGTTTGGGCACATGGAGAGAATGAGTGAGGAAAGATTGACCAAGAGGATATATGTGTCGGAGCTGCAGGGAACGAGGAGAAGAGGGAGACCAAATTGGAGGTGGAAAGATGTAGTGAAAAAGATTTTGTGTGATCGGGGCCTGAACATGCAGGAGGGTGAAAGGAGGGCAAGGAATAGAGTGAATTGGATCGACTCTATCATCAAACACATTCGACAAACATTCAAAATACTCACTCCATCTCCTCACATCACCACTGCTCGTTATCACCTCCCCATTAGCGCCCTTCACTGAAGTTCCCATTTACTCCCTTGTCTTACGCACTTTATTTACCTCCTTCCAGAACATCTTTTTATTCTCCCTAAAATTTAATAATACTCTCTCACCCCATCTCTCATTTGCCCTCTTTTTCACCTCTTGCTCCTTTCTCTTGACCTCCTGTCTCTTTCTTTTATACATCTTCCACTCAATTGCATTTTTTCCCTTCAAAAATCGTCCAAATGCCTCTCTCTTCTCTTTCGCTACTAATCTTACTTCTTCATCCCACCACTCACTACCTTTTCTAATCAACCCACCTCCCAGCCTTCTCATGCCACAAGCATCTTTTGCGCAATCCATCACTGATTCCCTGAATACATCCCATTCCTCCCCCACTCACCTTACTTCCATTGTTCTCACCTTTTTCCATTCTGTACTCAGTCTCTCCTGTACTTCCTCACACAAGTCTCCTTCCCAAGCACACTTACTCTCACCACCCTCTTCACCCCAACATTCACTCTTCTTTTCTGAAAACCCATACAAATCTTCACCTTAGCCTCAACAAGATAAAGATCAGACATCCCTCCAGTTGCACCTCTCAGCACATTTACATCCAAAAGTCTCTCTTTCGCGCGATTGTCAATTAACACGTTATCCAATAACGCTCTCTGGCCATCTCTCCTACTTACATACGTATACTTATGTATATCTCGCTTTTTAAACCAGGTATTCCCAATCACCAGTCCTTTTTCAGCACATGAATCTACAAGCTCTTCACCATTTCCATTTACAACACTGAACACCCCATGTATACCAATTATTCCCTCAACTGCCATATTACTCACCTTTGCATTCAAATCACCCATCACTATAACCCGGTCGCGTGCATCAAAACCACTAACACACTCATTCAGCTGCTCCCAAACACTAGCCTCTCAAGATCTTTGTTCTCATGCCCAGGTGCATATGCACCAATAATCACCCATCTCTCTCCATCAACCTTCAGTTTTACCCATATTAATCGAGAATTTAATTTCTTACATTCTATCACATACTCCCACAACTCCTGTTTCAGGAGTACTGCTACTCATTCCCTTGCTCTTGTCCTCTCACTAACCCCTGACTTTACTCCCAAGACATTCCCAAACCACTCTTCCCCTTTACCCTTCAGCTTCGTTTCACTCAGAGCCAAAACATCCAGGTTCCTTTCCTCAAACATACTACCTATCTCTCCTTTTTTCACATCTTGGTTACATCCAAACACATTTAGACACCCCAGCCTGAGGCTACGAGGAGGATGAGCACTCCCCGCGTGACTCCTTCTGTTTCCCAATTTTTAGAAAGTTAAGAATAAGAGGATTTCTCGCCCCCCGCTCACGTCCCCCCTAATCGTCTTCTAGGACACGTGAGGAATGCGTGGGAAGTATTCTTTCACCCCTATCCCCACGGATAATATATATATATATATATACATATATATATATATATATATATATATATATATATATATATATATATATATATATATATATATATATATATATATATATATATATATATATATATATATATACATACATACACATACATATACACATATATACACACATACACACATATACACACATATATATATATATTTACATATGAAAAATGTAAGAAATAGTTTAGAAAACTGAAACTTCTATCTTGAAATTAAATTAAGAAATGAATGTCACAATATGGTTCAACCTCTGGCTATGGAAAAGGGAAACGTATAATTTATTTACACAAACGTCAATTAGTAGTTTTCATCAATTTAACCAATGTATCATATATATATATATATATATATATATATATATATATATATATATATATATATATATATATATATATATATATATATATATATATATATATATATATATATATATATATATATATATATATATATATAAATATATATATATATATATATATATATATATATATATATATATATATATATATATATATATATATATATATATATATATATATATATATATATATATATATATATATATGTATATATATATATTCATATAAATATGTACATATATATGTGAATATATATATAGATATATATATATATATATATATATATATATTTATATATATATATATATATATATATATATATACATATATATATATATATATATATATATATATATATATATATATATATATATATATATATATATATATATATATATATATATATATATATATATATATATATATATATGCAGAAGCTGGTGACGGAGTTTGGTAAAGTGTGTGGAAGAAGAAAGCTAAGAGTAAATGTGAATAAGAGCAAGGTTATTAGGTACAGTAGGGCTGAGGGTCAAGTCAATTGGGAGGTGAGTTTGAATGGTGAAAAACTGGAGGAAGTGAAGTGTTTTAGATATCTGGGAGTGGATCTGTCAGCGGATGGAACCATGGAAGCGGAAGTGGATCATAGGGTGGGGGAGGGGGCGAAAATTTTGGGAGCCTTGAAAAATGTGTGGAAGTCGAGAACATTATCCCGGAAAGCAAAAATGGGTATGTTTGAAGGAATAGTAGTTCCAACAATGTTGTATGGGTGCGAGGCGTGGGCTATGGATAGAGTTGTGCGCAGGAGGATGGATGTGCTGGAAATGAGATGTTTGAGGACAATGTGTGGTGTGAGGTGGTTTGATCGAGTAAGTAACGTAAGGGTAAGAGAGATGTGTGGAAATAAAAAGAGCGTGGTTGAGAGAGTAGAAGAGAGTGTTTTAAAATGGTTTGGGCACATGGAGAGAATGAGTGAGGAAAGATTGACCAAGAGGATGTATGTGTCGGAGGTGGAGGGAACGAGGAGAAGAGGGAGACCAAATTGGAGGTGGAAAGATGGAGTGAAAAAGATTTTGTGTGATCGGGGCCTGAACATGCAGGAGGGTGAAAGGAGGGCAAGGAATAGAGTGAATTGGAGCGATGTGGTGTACAGGGGTTGACGTGCTGTCAGTGGATTGAATCAAGGCATGTGAAGCGTCCGGGGTAAACCATGGAAAGCTGTGTAGGTATGTATATTTGTGTGTGTGGACGTGTGTATGTACATGTGTATGGGGGGGTTGGGCCATTTCTTTCGTCTGTTTCCTTGCGCTACCTCGCAATACGCGGGAGACAGCGACAAAGTATAAAAAAAAAAAAAAAAAAAAAAAAAAAAAAAATATATATTTCTGTAATGTGGGGTTTCCAAGAAAGAATGGATGTTAGGGTAATACCAAGTATGTTCACCGAGTCAAAGAGGTGGAATCAAAGACCCGACAACGAAGAGTAGAAAGTTGTGAGGAATATTCGTTAGAGAGATGGGTAGAAACTGGGTCTTGGAGGCCTTAAACATTACCAGATCCTTCTACCTCGATGAGATACCCTGTCCAAATCTGAGTTTATTAAGGGAGGGTGGCTGATCCATCAACCACCACGGAGACAGATCGGCCTGAGAGGAAGCTACTAGATATGAGGCTGGAAACACTCATCTGATCTTCATGAAAATCATATAATAATACAGATCTTTACCCTTAATATTAAATCATCTACAGCAAGATTAATGAGAACCACAACTATTACAGTGGTTTTAATCAAGCACCAAAGCATTTCAGCGAAATACATGATTATGTTCCACACCTTTCATAGTATGGATGTGGCTGTGTTTCCTGAGAGGAAATATTACATATTCTAGGATTACAAGGATTGACCTTTACACCAGCCCTCGGATGAGGGTCAAAAATGTACTTTATAATTCACAGACACTGCATTTCAGTTTGAAAATCTCGATATCAGTCTTTTATAATTTGCCTTTGTTCATTATTATTGGTTATAGCTGTAATTCCAACCCTTTTGGTACAATACTTGAGAAGTATGCGAGAACATATTTACGACACTTGAATATGATGGCCTTGCTTCTTATACAGGCCTTTAGGGACTAAGTTAAAGGTCATACATCACGCCTTGATCACGGGTTGTATCGCTGTTCATAACTGGTTCTGATATATATATATATATATATCTGATATATATATATATATATATATATATATATATATATATATATATATATATATATATATATATATATATATATATATATATATATACATATATATATATATTTTTCTTTTTCTTTTCTTTCAAACTATTCGCCATTTCCCGCATTAGCGAGGTAGCGTTAAGAACAGAGGACTGGGCCTTTGAGGGACTACCGTCACCTGGCCCAATTCTCTGTTCCTTCTTTTGGAAAATTAAAAAAAAAAAACGAAAGGGGAGGATTTCCAGCCCCCCGCTCCCTCCCCTTTTAGTCGCCTTCTACGACACGCAGGGAATACGTGGGAAGTATTCTTGCTCCCCTATCCCCAAGGATAATATATATATATATATATATATATATATATATATATATATATATATATATATATATATATATATATATATATATATATATATATATATATATTCATATAATTATGTATATATTTATATGAATATATATATATACATATATATGTATATATATATATATATATATATATATATATATATATATATATATATATATATATATATATATATATATATATATATATATATATATATATATATATATATATATATATATATATATATATATATATATATTCATATATATATGTATATATTTATATGAATATATATATATACATATATATATATATATATATATATATATATATATATATATATATATATATATATATATATATATATATATATATATATATATATATATATATATATATATATATATGATACATTGGTTAAATTGATGAAAACTACTAATTGACGTTTGTGTAAATAAATTGTACGTTTCCCTTTTCCATAGCCAGAGGTTGAACCATATTGTGACATTCATTTCTTAATTTAATTTCAAGATAGAAGTTTCAGTTTTCTAAACTATTTCTTGCATTTTTCATATGTAAATATATATATATATGTGTGTATATGTGTGTATGTGTGTATATATATATATATATATATATATATATATATATATATATATATATATATATATATATATATATATATATATATATATACATATATATATATTTTTTTTTTTTTATACCTCGTCGCTGTCTCCCGCGGTTGCGAGGTAGCGCAAGGAAACAGACGAAAGAAATGGCCCAACCCCCCCCCATACACATGTACATACACACGTCCACACACGCAAATATACATACCTACACAGCTTTCCATGGTTTACCCCGGACGCTTCACATGCCTTGATTCAATCCACCGACAGCACGTCAACCCCTGTATACCACATCGCTCCAATTCACTCTATTCCTTGCCCTCCTTTCACCCTCCTGCATGTTCATGCCCCGATCACACAAAATCTTTTTCACTCCATCTTTCCACCTCCAATTTGGTCTCCTTCTTCTCCTCGTTCCCTCCACCTCCGACACATATATCCTCTTGGTCAATCTTTCCTCACTCATTCTCTCCATGTGCCCAAACCATTTCAAAACACCCTCTTCTGCTCTCTCAACCACGCTCTTTTTATTTCCACACATCTCTCTTATCCTTACGTTACTAACTCGATCAAACCACCTCACACCACACATTGTCCTCAAACATCTCATTTCCAGCACATCCATCCTCCTGCGCACAACTCCATCCATAGCCCACGCCTCGCAACCATACAACATTGTTGGAACTACTATTCCTTCAAACATACCCATTTTTGCTTTCCGAGATAATGTTCTCGACTTCCACACATTCTTCAAGGCCCCCAGAATTTTCGCCCCCTCCCCCACCCTATGATCCACTTCCGCTTCCATGGTTCCATCCGCTGCCAGATCCACTCCCAGATATCTAAAACACTTCACTTCCTCCAGTTTTTCTCCATTCAAACTCACCTCCCAATTGACTTGACCCTCAACCCTACTGTACCTAATAACCTTGCTCTTATTCACATTTACTCTTAACTTTCTTCTTCCACACACTTTACCAAACTCAGTCACCAGCTTCTGCAGTTTCTCACATGAATCAGCCACCAGCGCTGTATCATCAGCGAACAACAACTGACTCACTTCACAAGCTCTCTCATCCCCAACAGACTTCATACTTGCTCCTCTTTCCAAAACTCTTGCATCTACCTCCCTAACAACCCCATCCATAAACAAATTAAACAACCATGGAGACATCACACACCCCTGCCGCAAACCTACATTCACTGAGAACCAATCACTCTCCTCTCTTCCTACACGTACACATGCCTTACATCCTCGATAAAAACTTTTCACTGCTTATAACAACTTGCCTCCCACACCATATATTCTTAATACCTTCCACAGAGCATCTCTATCAACTCTATCATATGCCTTCTCCAGATCCATAAATGCTACATACAAATCCATTTACTTTTCTAAGTATTTCTCACATACATTCTTCAAAGCAAACACCTGATCCACACATCCTCTACCACTTCTGAAACCACACTGCTCTTCCCCAATCTGATGCTCTGATGTTAATGTGCTGAGAGGTGCAACTGGAGGGATGTCTGATCATTATCTTGTGGAGGCTAAGGTGAAGATTTGTATGGGTTTTCAGAAAAGAAGAGTGAATGTTGGGGTGAAGAGGGTGGTGAGAGTAAGTGAGCTTGGGAAGGAGACCTGTGTGAGGAAGTACCAGGAGAGACTGAGTACAGAATGGAAAAAGGTGAGAACAATGGAAGTAAGGGGAGTGGGGGAGGAATGGGATGTATTTAGGGAATCAGTGATGGATTGCGCAAAAGGTGCTTGTGGTATGAGAAGAGTGGGAGGTGGGTTGATTAGAAAGGGTAGTGAGTGGTGGGATGAAGAAGTAAGCGTATTAGTGAAAGAGAAGAGAGAGGCATTTGGACGATTTTTGCAGGAAAAAATGCAATTGAGTGGGAGATGTATGAAAAAGAGACAGGAGGTCAAGAGAAAGGTGCAAGAGGTGAAAAAAAGGGCAAATGAGAGTTGGGGTGAGAGAGTATCATCAAATTTTAGGGAGAATAAAAAGATGTTCTGGAAGGAGGTAAATAAAGTGCGTAAGACAAGGGAGCAAATGGGAACTTCAGTGAAGGGAGCAAATGGGGAGGTGATAACAAGTAGTGGTGATGTGAGAAGGAGATGGAGTGAGTATTTTGAAGGTTTGTTGAATGTGTTTGATGATAGTGTGGCAGATATAGGGTGTTTTGGTAGAGGTGGTGTGCAAAGTGAGCGGGTTAGGGAAAATGATTTGGTAAACAGAGAAGAGGTAGTGAAAGCTTTGCCGAAGGTGAAAGCCGACAAGGCAGCGGTTTGGATGGTATTGCAGTGGAATTTATTAAAAAAGGGGGTGACTGTATTGTTGACTGGTTGGTAAGGTTATTTAATGTATGTATGACTCATGGTGAGGTGCCTGAGGATTGGCGGAATGCGTGCATAGTGCCATTGTACAAAGGCAAAGGGGATAAGAGTGAGTGCTCAAATTAAAGAGGTATAAGTTTGTTGAGTATTCCTGGTAAATTATATGGGAGGGTATTGATTGAGAGGGTGAAGGCATGTATATATATATATATATATATATATATATATATATATATATATATATATATATATATATATATATATATATATATATATATATATATATTTTTTTTTAACTATTCGCCATTTCCCGCGTTAGCGAGGTAGCGTTAAGAACAGAGGACTGGGCCTTTTTTGGAATATCCTCACCTGGCCCCCTCTGTTCCTTCTTTTGGAAAATTAAAAAAAAACGAGAGGGGAGGATTTCCAGCCCCCGCTCCCTCCCCTTTTAGTCGCCATCTACGACACGCAGGGAATACGTGGGAAGTATTCTTAATCCCCTATCCCCAGGGATAATATACATATATATATATATATATATATATATATATATATATATATATATATATATATATATATATATATATATATATATATATATATATATATATATATATATACATATATATATATATATACATATATATATATATATATATATATATATATATATATATATATATATATATATATATATATATATATATATATATATATATATATATATATATATATATATATACACATATATATATATATATATATATATATATATATATATATATATATATATATATATATATATATATATATATATATATATATATATATATATATATATATATATATATATATATATATATATATGTGACTGAGTTTGGTAAAGTGTGTGAAAGAAGAAAGTTAAGAGTAAATGTGAATAAGAACAAGGTTATTAGGTACAGTAGGGTTGAGGGTCAAGTCAATTGGGAGGTGAGTTTGAATGGAGAAAAACTGGAGGAAGTGAAGTGTTTTAGATATCTGGGAGTGGATCTGGCAGCGGATGGAACCATGGAAGCGGAAGTGGATCATAGGGTGGGGGAGGGGGCGAAAATTCTGGGAGCCTTGAAGAATGTGTGGAAGTCGAGAACATTATCTCGGAAAGCAAAAATGGGTATGTTTGAAGGAATAGTGGTTCCAACAATGTTGTATGGTTGCGATTCGTGGGCTATGGATAGAGTTGTGCGCAGGAGGATGGATGTGCTGGAAATGAGATGTTTGAGGACAATGTGTGGTGTGAGGTGGTTTGATCGAGTAAGTAACGTAAGGGTAAGAGAGATGTGTGGAAATAAAAAGAGCGTGGTTGAGAGAGCAGAAGAGGGTGTTTTGAAATGGTTTGGGCACATGGAGAGAATGAGTGAGGAAAGATTGACCAAGAGGATATATGTGTCGGAGGTGGAGGGAACGAGGAGAAGAGGGAGACCAAATTGGAGGTGGAAAGATGGAGTGAAAAAGATTTTGTGTGGTCGGGGCCTGAACATGCAGGAGGGTGAAAGGAGGGCAAGGAATAGAGTGAATTGGAGCGATGTGGTATACCGGGGTTGACGTGCTGTCAGTGGATTGAATCGACGCATGTGAAGCGTCTGGGGTAAACCATGGAAAGCTGTGTAGGTATGTATATATGCGTGTGTGGACGTATGTATATACATGTGTATGGGGATGGGTTGGGCCATTTCTTTCGTCTGTTTTCTTGCGCTACCTCGCAAACGCGGGAGACAGCGACAAAGCAAAAAAAAAAAAAAATATATATATATATATATATATATATATATATATATATATATATATATATATATATATATATATATATATATATATATATATATACATATATATATGTATATATATATAATATACAAACCTCCAACAGCCAGGATCGAACCCGGGACCCCTGTGCAAGAGGCAGGCATGCTAACCGCTAGGATATGGGACTGTATAATAGGAAACAACTATTCGAAATACTGAGTACTCGAATACCCTTCGTCTCACAATGGTGAGCAACGGGGTCTATACCGGTTGTTTCCGAACAGACGCACATAGCCAGCTGATAGCGTTTTACCGAACCTAACTACAACGCGGAGGTATATGAATACGAATAAAGTGCATATGAACGCGCACCTTTATAGAACATACAAACCTCCAACAGCCAGGATCGAACCCGGGACCCCTGTGCAAGAGGCAGGCATGTAACCGCTAGGCTATGGGACTGTATAATAGGAAACAACTAATCGAAATACTAAGTACTCAAATACCCTTCGTCTCACAATGGTCAGCAACGGGGTCTATACCGGTTCTTTTTTTTTTTTTTTCCAAAAGAAGGAACGGAGAAGGGGCCAGGTGAGGATATTCCCTCAAAGGCCGAGTCCTCTGTTCTTAACGCTACCTCGCTAACGCGGGGAATGGCGAATAGTTTGAAAGAAAAAGAAAATATATATATATATATATATATATATATATATATATATATATATATATATATATATATATATATATATATATCCACACTTACCAGGGTCAGAAAACCATAAAACAAGGGTCACTGGTGTATTGCCTTTCGTCAAAGCCAAAGAACACAAGTCATGAATAAAACAAAGCGAAAAACCGCTTTTGTACAAGCAAGCGTAACCTTAAAAAAACAGAAAATTGCAGGTAGGACAAATGCTTCCTTCACTCGCCCTCTCTCTCTCTCTTTCTCCTGAGACCAGCACAAGGGGCGGACCAACAATTAAGGACTAAAAGGCTGAGTTCCTGTTAGTGAGGAATGTTTTAACTTGGGACTTCCTGGGGCGGAAGGCACGGTGCGGTTGGTGGGAGAGTCCTGTGGCCTCCTGTGGGAGTGGAGAAAGCTTGTGGGAGAGGTGGGATGGGGTTCTACCCCTGAGGAAGGGAGAGGCAAGAGGGAAAGAGAAAGGCGAGAAGAGATAATGGGGGTGCAAAAGAGATAGTGACCCGACATGGGGAGCTTTTAAGATAAGGAAAAATTATAACTAGATCAGGTTGGTATCTAACCCAACCCAATGTAGTTCTGATAAGAATTTGTTTCATATTGTGTGCGCGGAGAGAGAGAGAGAGAGAGAGAGAGAGAGAGAGAGAGAGAGAGAGAGAGAGAGAGAGAGAGAGAGAGAGAGAGAGAGAGAGAGAGAGAGAGAGAGAGAGAGAGAGAGAGAGAGAGAGAGAGAGAGAGAGAGAGAGAGAGAGAGAGAGAGAGAGAGAGAGAGAGAGAGAGAGAGAGAGAATATAAGATACAGATCATAGAACATGTTTCCACAATATACACCATAAGTCTTATTTTGTCATACTTGCAGGATGTGTCACCTCACCCGCCCTCGCTGACTCAGGAAGATCCGAGGTCCGAGACGATGGGAATTGCTGAAGGAAGACTGACCGTAAATCTGTCAGCGATCTGAACCTTCAGCGGTTCCCTCACTTAACCTTATTACCTGAAAATCTTCTGGTGACTCACGTTAACCACGTTAGAAGACGCACAACGTCCCCGTTCACCACACACACACACACACACACACACACACACACACACACACACACACACGCACACACACACTCACACACACATACACACACACGCACACACACACACGCACACACACACACTCACACACACAGACAATGCTAGAGCTGCATTCAAGTACTTGGAGAAGGAAATATTCATTAACTTGTTCACGTTTCACTTGTAAAGTATAGAGCTAGAATACGCTTCTCACGCTTGGTAACCCGCACTTAGGGAAGCACACACAGAAGAAAAATGATAAAGAAGATCCAGAGGAGGAGTAAAAGCATTTGGGAGAACTGAGTTACATGGGAGAAGCCTTAAATTTGCCCACCATGGAAGAGAGAAGAGTGGCGGGAGACCTAATCACATATCATCAGTTTGATATCGTATACGGTTAACAGTTCTTCGAAGATGCGAGGTTAGTCCAAGTGGAGGTCACGGCATGAAAACATGCAGGAAAATTGTTAGGAAATATGTAAAGAGGAATAATGGATATATAAGCGTAAGTGATGAATGGAATGAACCGATTTATGAAATTGTAAATGTGGCGATCATAGAAACATCTAACAAGTTTTGTGATATTCGAAAAAAGGACATGTCATGGGGACCCGTCATTGTAGAACAAGGTCATGACATGGGGACCCATCAGTGTAAAACTCTATCCCATACATTCCAAATAGGCTCCTAAACGTAAGTAATAACACATTTAGACCCACACTGGAGCTGTGGATGGCTTTACGACAAACGTAGCTTACGGGCGGGGAAAGGGCAGTCAGCTCACAACTAACACAGCTAATTTACTGAGAAAGGGCTGGTGGACAAATGAGCACCTGGCATGAGCTGAAGTATGTTTTCAATGAGCGGAGTAGCAAATTCCTTATTAGAGGTTCCGGTGACTAAGTGCTTTGGTGCTCTCTTGCTTCAGACAATAAGAAGATAAGATGGAGGCTCGAATCATCGCTATAACTACCATTTTCTTTTATACAAACACACACACACACACACACTGTATATATATATGTATATATATATATATATATATATATATATATATATATATATCTTTTCTTTTCTTTTAAACTATTTGCCATTTCCCGCGTTAGCGAGGTAGCGTTAAGAACAGAGGACTGGGCCTTTTTTGGAATATCCTCATCTGGCCCCTTCTGTTCCTTCTTTTGGAAAAAAAAAAAAAAACGAGAGGGGAGGATTTCCAGCCCCCCGCTCCCTCCCCTTTTAGTCGCCTTCTACGACACGCAGGGAATACGTGGGAAGTATACTTAATCCCCTATCCCCAGGGATAGGGGATATATATATATATATATATATATATATATATATATATATATATATATATATATATATATATATATATATATATATATATATATATATATATATATATATATATATATATATATATATATATATATATATATATATATATATATATATTTATATAGGCGAAAGAATGGCCATATCCACACACATACACATACATATATATATATAAACGCCCACACAGCCAAAAATATATACGTACACGTTTCAACGTATACATACACACACACACACACACACACACACACACACACACACACACACACACACACACACATACACACACACACACACACACACACACACACACACACACGTTAGCGAGGTAGCGCAAGGAAACAGACGAAAGAATGGCCCAAACTACCAACATACACATTTATATACATACACGTCCACACACGCAAATATACATACCTATACATCTCAATGTATATCTATATATACACACACAGACATATACATATATACACAGTTACATAATTCATACTGTCAGCCTTTATTTATTCCCATCGCCACCTCGCCACACATGGAATAACAACCCCCTCCCACATCATGTGCGCGAGTTCACGCTAGAAAAAGACAACAAAGGCCCCATTCGTTCACACTCAGTCTCTAGCTGTCATGTAATAATGCACCGAAACCACAGCCCCCTTTCCACACCCAGGCCCCACACAACTTTCCACGTTTACCCCAGACGCTTCACATGCCCTTGTTCAATCCATTGACAGCACGTCGACCCCGGTATACCACATCGTTCCAATTCACTCTATTCCTTGCCCTCCTTTCATCCTCCTGCATGTTCAGGCCCCGATCACTCAAAATCTTTTTCACTCCATCTTTCCACCTCCAATTTGGTCTCCCATTTCTCCTTGTTCCCTCCACCTCTGACACATATATCCTCTTGGTCAAAATTTCCTCACTCATTCTCTCCATGTGACCCAACCTTTTCAAAACACATTCTTCTGCTCTCTCAAGCACACTCTTTTTATTTCCACACATCTCTCTTACCCTTACATTACTTGCTCGATCAAACCACCTCACACCACACATTGTCCTCAAACATCTCATTTCCAGCATATCCACCCTCCTACGCACAACTCTGCCCATAGCCCACGCATAGCAACCATACAACATTGTTGGAACCACTATTCCTTTAAACATACCCACTTTTGCTTTCCGAGATAATGTTCTCGACTTCCAAACATTCTTCAAGGCTCCCAGAATTTTCGCCCCCTCCCCCATCCCATGATTCACTTCCCCTTCCATGGTTCCATCCGCTGCCAGATCGACTCCCAGAAATCTAAAACACTTTACTTCCTCCAGTTTTTCTCCATTCAAAATTACCTCCCAATTGACTTGACCTTCAACCCTACAGTACCTAATAACCTTGCTCTTATTTACATTTACTCTCAACCTTCTTTCACACACTTTACCAGACTCGGTCACCAGCTTCTGCAGTTTCTTACATGAATTAACCACCAGCGCTGTATCATCAGCGAACAACTGACTCACTTCCCAAGCTCTCTCATCCACAACAGACTGCATACTTACCCCTCTTTCAAAAACCCTTACATTCACCTCCCTAACAACCCCATCCATAAACAAATCAAACAACCATGGAGACATCACACACACCTGCCGCAAACCTACATTCACTGAGAACCAATTACTTTCATCTCTTCCTACACGTACACATGCCTTACATCCTCGATAAAAACATTTCACTGCTTCAAACAACTTGCCTCCCACACCATATATTCTTAATACCTTCCACAGAGCATCTCTATCAACTCTATCATATACCTTCTCCAAATCCATAAATGCTATATACAAATCCATTTGCTTTTCCAAGTATTTCTCATATACATTCTTCAAAGCAAACACCTGATCCACACATCCTCTACCACTTCTGAAACCATACTGCTCTTCGCCAATCTGATACTTTGTACAGGCCTTCACCCTCTCAATCAATACCCTCCCATATAATCTACCAGGAATACTCAACACACTTATACCTCTGTAATTTGAGCACTCACTCTTATCCCCTTTGCCTTTGTGCAATGGCACTCTGCAAGCATTCCGCCAATCCTCAGGCACCTCACCATGAATCATACATATATTGAATAACCTTACCAACCAGTCAACAATACAGTCACCCCGTTTTTTAATAAATTCCACTGCAATACCATCCAAACCTGCTGCCTTGCCGGCTTTCATCTTCCGCAAAGCTTTTACTACCTCTTCTCTGTTTACCAAATCATTTTCCCTAACCCGCTCTCCTTGCACACCACCTCGACCAAAACACACTATATCTGCCACTCTATCATCAAACACATTCAACAAAACTTCAAAATACTCCCTCCATCTCCTTCTCATATCACCACTACTTGTTATCACCTCCTCATTAGCCCCATTCACTGAAGCTCTTATTTTCTATCTTGTCTTACGCACTATATTTACTTCCTTCAACATCTTTTTATTCTCCCTAAAATTTAATGATACTCTCCCACCCCAACTCTAACTTGCCCTCTTTTTCACCTCGTGCACCTTTATATCGACCTCCTGCCTCTTTCTTTTATACATCTCCCACTCATTTGCATTATTTCCCTGCAAAGATCGTCCAAATGCATCTCTCTCTTCTCTTTCACTAATAATCTTTCTTCTTCATCCAACCACTCACTACCCTTTCTAATCAACCCACCTCCCACGCTTCTCATGCCACAAGCATCTTTTGCGCAAGCCATCACTACTTCCGCAAATACATCCCATTCCTTCCCCACTCCCCTTCATTCCTTTGTTCTCACCTTTTTCCATTCTGTACTCCGTCTCTCCTGGTATTTGCTCACACAAGTCTCCTTCCCAAGCTCACTTACTCTCATCACTCTCTTCACCCCAACATTCTCTCTTCTTTTCTGAAAACCTCTACAAATCTTCACCTTCGCTTCCACAAGATAATGATCAGACATCTCTCCAGTTGCACCTCTCAGCACATTAACATCCAAAAGTCTCTCTTTAGCGCGCCTATCAATTAACCCGTAATCCAATAACGTTCTCTGGCCATCTCTCCTACATACATACATATTCTAATGTATATTTCGCTTTTTAAACCAGGTATTCCCAATCACCAGACATTTTTCAGCACATAAATCCACAAGCTCTTCACCCTTTCAATTTACAACACCAAACACGCCATGTATACAAATTATTCCCTCAACTGCCATATTACTCACCTTTGCATTCAAATCACCCATCACTATAAACCGGTCTTGTGCATCAAAAACACTAACACACTCATTTAGCTGCTCCCAGAGGAGACACAAGAGAAAAATATAACAGTCAGTTGATATACATCGAAGAGACAAAGCTAGGACGCCAATCACATGTTTACCAAATGGCGTCCTAGCTTCGTCTCTTCGATGTATATCAACTGACTCTTATATTTCTCTCTTTTGTCTCCCCAAATGATGTGATTATAACACGAAAGTTCACTTGGGAACTTATCGTCTTTCATTTTCTCCGTGGACTCATAGGAATATATATATATATATATATATATATATATATATATATATATATTATTATACTTTGTCGCTGTCTCCCGCGTTTGCGAGGTAGCGCAAGGAAACAGATATATATATATATATATATATATATATATATATATATATATATATATATATATATATATATATATATATATTTTTTTTTTTTTTTTTTTTTTTTTTTTATACCTCGTCGCTGTCTCCCGCGTTTGCGAGGTAGCGCAAGGAAACAGACGAAAGAAATGGCCCAACCCCCCCCCATACACATGTACATACACACGTCCACACACGCAAATATACATACCTACACAGCTTTCCATGGTTTACCCCGGACGCTTCACATGCCCTGATTCAATCCACTGACAGCACGTCAACCCCGGTATACCACATCGCTCCAATTCACTCTATTCCTTGCCCTCCTTTCACCCTCCTGCATGTTCAGGCCCCGATCACACAAAATCCTTTTCACTCCATCTTTCCACCTCCAATTCGGTCTCCCTCTTCTCCTCGTTCCCTCCACCTCCGACACATATATCCTCTTGGTCAATCTTTCCTCACTCATTCTCTCCATGTGCCCAAACCATTTCAAAACACCCTCTTCTGCTCTCTCAACCACGCTCTTTTTATTTCCACACATCTCTCTTACCCTTACGTTACTTACTCGATCAAACCACCTCACACCACACATTGTCCTCAAACATCTCATTTCCAGCACATCCATCCTCCTGCGAACAACTCTATCCATAGCCCACGCCTCGCAACCATACAACATTGTTGGAACCACTATTCCTTCAAACATACCCATTTTTGCTTTCCGGGATAATGTTCTCGACTTCCACACATTTTTCAAGGCTCCCAAAATTTTCGCCCCCTCCCCCACCCTATGATCCACTTCCGCTTCCATGGTTCCATCCGCTGACAGATCCACTCCCAGATATCTAAAACACTTCACTTCCTCCAGTTTTTCTCCATTCAAACTCACCTCCCAATTGACTTGACCCTCAACCCTACTGTACCTAATAACCTTGCTCTTATTCACATTTACTCTTAACTTTCTTCTTTCACACACTTTACCATACTCCGTCACCAGCTTCTGCAGTTTCTCACATGAATCCGCCACCAGCGCTGTATCATCAGCGAACAACAACTGACTCACTTCCCAAGCTCTCTCATCCCCAACAGACTTCATACTTGCCCCTCTTTCCAAGACTCTTGCATTTACCTCCCTAACAACCCCATCCATAAACAAATTAAACAACCATGGAGACATCACACACCCCTGCCGCAAACCTACATTCACTGAGAACCAATCACTTTCCTCTCTTCCTACACGAACACATGCCTTACATCCTCGATAAAAACTTTTCACTGCTTCTAACAACTTGCCTCCCACACCATATATATTTATGGATCTGGAGAAGGCATATGATAGAGTTGATAGAGATGCTCTGTGGAAGGTATTAAGAATATATATATATATATATATATATATATATATATATATATATATATATATATATATATATATGTGTGTAGGTATGTATATTTGCGTGTGTGGACGTATGTATATACATGTGTATGGGGGGGGGTTGGGCCATTTCTTTCGTCTGTTTCCTTGCGCTACCTCGCAAACGCGGGAGACAGCGATAAAGTATAATAAATAAATAAAATATATATATATATATATATATATATATATATATATATATATATATATATATATATATATATATATTTTGCTTTGTCGCTGTCTCCCGAGTTTCCGAGGTAGCGCAAGGAAACAGACGAAAGAAATGGCCAAACCCACCCCCATACACAATATATATACATACACGTCCACACACGCAAATATACATACCTATACATCTCAATGTACACATATATATACACACACAGGCACATACATATATACCCATGCACACAATTCATACTGTCTGCCGTTATTCATTCCCATCGCCACCTCGCCACACATGGAATACCATCCCACTCCCCCCACATGTGTACGAGGTAGCACTAGGAAAAGACAACAAAGGCCCCATTTGTTCACACTCAGTCTATAGCTATCATGTAATAATGCCCGAAACTACAGCTCCCTTTCCACATCCAGGCCCCACACAACTTTCCATTGTTAACCCCAGACGCTTCACATGCCCTGATTCAATCCACTGACAGCACGTCAACCCCGGTATACCACATCGATCCAATTCACTCTATTCCTTGCCCTCCTTTCACCCTCCTGCATGTTCAGGCCCCGATCACACAAAATCTTTTTCACTCCATCTTTCCACCTCCAATTTCGTCTCCCACTTCTCCTCGTTCCCTCCACCTCCGACACATATATCCTCTTGGTCAATCTTTCCTCACTCATTCTCTCCATGTGCCAAAACCATTTCAAAACACCATCTTCTGCTTATCTCAACCACGCTCTTCTTATTTCCATAAATCTCTCTTACCCTTACATTACTTACTCGATAAAACCACCTCACACCACACATTGTCCTCAAACATCTCATTTCCAGCACATGCAACCTCCTGCGCACAACTCTATCCATAGCCCACGCCTCGCAACTATACAACATTGTTGGAACCACTATTCCTTCAAACATACCCATTTTTGCTTTCCGAGATAATGTTCTCGACTTCCACACATTCTTTAAGGCTCCCAGGATTTTTGCCCCCTCCCCCACCCTATGATTCACTTCCGCTTCCATGGATCAATCCGGTTCCAGATCCATTCCCAGATATCTAAAACACTTTACTTCCTCCAGTTTTTCTACATTCAAACTTACCTCCCAATTGACTTCACCCTCAACACTACTGTACCTATTACCCTTGCTCTTATTCACATTTACTCTTAACTTTCTTCTTTCACTCACTTTACCAAACTCAGTCAAAAGCTTCTGCAGTTTCTCACATGAATCAGCCGCCATCGCTGTGTCATCAGCGAACAACAACTGACTCACTTCCCAAGCTCTATCATCCACAACAGACTTCATACTTGCCCCTCTTTCCATATTTCTTGTATTCACCTCCGTAACAACCCCATCCATAAACAAATTAAACAACCATGGAGACATAACACACCCCTGCCGCAAACCTACATTCACTGAGAACCAATCACTTTCCTCTCTTCCTACACGTACACATGCCTTACATCTTCGATAAAAAATTTTCACTGCTTCTAACAACTTGCCTCCCACACCATATATTCCCTAATACCTTCCACAGAGCATCTCTATGAACTCTATCATATGCCTTCTCCAGATCCATAAATGCTATATACAAATCCATTTGCTTTTCTAAGTATTTTTCACACACATTCTTCAAAGCAAACACTCTCTACCACTTCTGAAACCACACTGCTCTTCCCCAATCTAATGCTCTGTACATGCCTTCAACCTCTCAATCAATACCCTCCCATATAATTTACCAGGAATACTCATCAAACTAATACCTCTGTAAGTTGAGCACTCACTTTTATCCCCTTTGCCTTTGTACAAAGGCACTATGCACGCATTCCGCCAATCCTCAGGCACCTCACCATATATATATATATATATATATATATATATATATATATATATATATATATATATATATATATATATATATATATATATATATATTTATTTATATATTTTTTTTTTTTTTTTTGCTTTGTCGCTGTCTCCCGCGTTTGCGAGGTAGCGCAAGGAAACAGACGAAAGAAATGGCCCAACCCACCCCCATACACATGTATATACATACGTCCACACACGCAAATATACATACCTACACAGCCTTCCATGGTTTAACCCAGACGCTTCACATGCCTTGATTCAATCCACTGACAACAGGTCAACCCCGGTATAACACATCGCTCCAATTCACTCTATTCCTTGCCCTCCTTTCACCCTCCTGCATGTTCAGGCCCAGTTCACACAAAGTCTTTTTCACTCCATCTTTCCACCTCCAATTTGGTCTCCCTCTTCTCCTCGTTCCCTCAACCTCCGACACATATATCCTCTTGGTCAATCTTTCCTCACTCATTCTCTCCCTGGGCACAAACCATTTCAAAACACCCTCTTCTGCTCTCTCAACCACGCTCTTCTTCTTTCCACACATCTCTCTTACCCTTACGTTACTTACTCGATCAAATCACCTCACACCACACATTGTCCTCAAACATCTCATTTCCAGTACATCCATCCTCCTGCGCACAACTCTATCCATAGCCCACGCCTCGCAACCATACAACATTGTTGGAACCACTATTCCTTCAAACATACCCATTTTTTGCTTTCCGAGATAATGTTCTCGACTTCCTCACATTCTTCAAGGCTCCCAGAATTTTCGCCCCCTCCCCCACCCTATGATCCACTTCCGCTTCCATGGTTCCATCCGCTGCCAGATCCACTCCCACATATTTAAAATACTTCACTTCCTCCAGTTTTTCTCCATTCAAACTCACCTCCCAATTGACTTGACCCTCAACCCTACTGTACGTAATAACCTTGCTCTTATTCACATTTACTCTTAACTTTCTTCTTTCACACACTTTACCAAACTCAGTCACCAGCTTCTGCAGTTTCTCACATGAATCAGCCACCAGCGCTGTATCATCAGCGAACAACAACTGACTCACTTCCCAAGCTCTCTCATCCCCAACAGACTTCATAGTTGCCCCTCTTTCCAAAACTCTTGCATTCACCTCCGTAACAACCCCATCCATAAACAAATTAAACAACCATGGAGACATCACACACCCCTGCCGCAAACCTATATTCACTGAGAACCAATCACTTTCCTCTCTTCCTACACGTACACATGCCTTACATCCTCGATAAAAACTTTTCACTGCTTCTAACAACTTGCCTCCCACACCATATATTCTTAATACCTTCCACAGAGCATCTCTATCAACTCTATCATATGCCTTCTCCAGATCCATAAATGCTACATACAAGTCCATTTGCTTTTCTAAGTATTTCTCACATACATTCTTCAAAGGAAACACCTGATCCACAAATCCTCTACCACTTCTGAAACCACACTGCTCTTCCCCAATATATATATATATATATATATATATATATATATATATATATATATATATATATATATATATATATATATATATATATATATATATATATATATATATATATATATATATATATATGTATATATATATATACATATATATACATATATATATATATATATATATATATATATATATATATATATATATATATATATATATATATATATATATATATATATATATATGTATATATATATATATATATATATATATATATACATATATATATATATATATATATATATATATATATATATATATATATATATATATATATATATATATATATATATATATATATATATATATGTATATATATATATATATATATATATATATATATATATATATATATATATATATATATATATATATATATATATATATATTTTCTTTTTCTTTATTTTTCTTTGTCGCTGTCTCCCGCGTTTGCGAGGTAGCCCAAGGAAACAGACGAAATATATGGCCCAACCCACCCCCATACACATGTATATACATACGTCCACACACGCAAATATACATACCTACACAGCTTTCCATGGTTTACCCCAGACGCTTCGCATGCCCTGATTCAATCCACTGACAGCACGTCAACACCGGTATACCACATCGATCCAATTCACTCTATTCCTTGCCCTCCTTTCACCCTCCTGCATTTTCAGGCCCCGATCACACAAAATCTTTTTTACTCCATCTTTCCACCTCCAATTTGGTCTCCCACTTCTCCTCGTTCCCTCTACCTCCGACACATATATCCTCTTGGTCAATCTCTCCTCCCTCATTCTCTCCATGTGCCCAAACTATTTCAAAACACCCTCTTCTGCTCTCTCAATCACGCTCTTTTTATTTCCACACATTCCTCTTACCCTTACGTTACTTACTCGATCAAACCACCTCACACCACACATTGTCCTCAAACATCTCATTTACAGCACATCCATCCTTCTGCGCACAACTCTATCCATAGCCCACGCCTCGCAACCATACAACATTGTTGGAACCACTATTCCTTCAAAAATACCCATTTTTGCTTTCCGAGATAATGTTCTCGACTTCCACACATTCTTCAAGGCTCCCAGAATTTTTGCCCCCTCCCCCACCCTATGATCCACTTCCGCTTCCATGGTTCCATCTGCTGACAGATCCACTCCCAGATATCTAAAACACTTTACTTCCTCCAGTTTTTCTCCATTTAAACCTACCTCCCAATTGACTTGACCCTCAACACTACTGTACCTAATAACCTTGCTCTTATTCACATTTACTCTTAACTTTCTTCTTTCACACACTTTACCAAACTCAGTCACCAGATTCTGCAGTTTCTCACATGAATCAGCCACTAGCGCTGTATCATCAGCGAACAACAAATGACTCACTTCCCAAGCTCTCTCATCCCCAACAGACTTCATACTCTCCCCTCTTTCCAAAACTCTTTCATTCACCTCCCTAACAACCCCATCCATAGACAAATTAAACAACCATGGAGACATTACACACCCCTGCCGCAAACCTACATTCACTGAGAACCAATCACTTTCCTCTCTTCCTACACGTACACATGCCTTACATCCTCGATAAAAACTTTTCACTGCTTCTAACAACTTGCCTCCCACACCATATATTCTTAATACCTTCCACAGAGCATCTCTATCAACTCTATCATATGCCTTCTCCAGATCCATAAATGCTACATACAAGTCCATTTGCTTTTCTAAGTATTTCTCACATACATTCTTCAAAGGAAACACCTGATCCACAAATCCTCTACCACATCTGAAACCACACTGCTCTTCCCCAATATATATATATATATATATATATATATATATATATATATATATATATATATATATATATATATATATATATATATATATATATATATATATATATATATATATATATATATATATATGTATATATATATATATATACATATATATACATATATATATATATATATATATATATATATATATATATATATATATATATATATATATATATATATATATATATATATTTCAGCACATAAATCTACAAGCTCTTCACCATTTCCATTTACAACACTGAACACCCCATGCATACCAATTATTCCCTCAACTGCCACATTACTCACCTTTGCATTCAAATCACCCATCACTATAACCCGGTCTCGTGCATCAAAACCGCTAACACACTCATTTAGCTGCTCCCAAAACACTTGCCTCTCATGATCTTTCTTCTCATGCCCAGGTGCATATGCACCAATAATCACCCACCTCTCTCCATCAACTTTCAATTTTACCCATATTAATCGAGAATTTACTTTCTTACATTCTATCACATACTCCCACAACTCCTGTTTCAGGAGTATTGCTACTCCTTCCCTTGCTCTTGTCCTCTTGTGCTGAAAAAGGACTGATGATTGGGAATACCTGGTTTAAAAAGCGAGATATACATAAGTATACTTATGTAAGTAGGAGAGATGGCCAGAGAGCGTTATTGGATTACGTGTTAATTGACAGGCGTGCGAAAGAGAGACTTTTGGATGTTAATGTGCTGAGAGGTGCAACTGGAGGGATGTCTGATCATTATCTTGTGGAGGCTAAGGTGAAGATTAGTATGGGTTTTCAGAAAAGAGGAGTGAATGTTGGGGTGAAGAAGGTGGTGAGAGTAAGTGAGCTTGGGAAGGAGACCTGTGTGGGGAAGTACCTGGAGAGACTGTGTACAGAATGGAAAAAGGTGAGAACAATGGAAGTAAGGGGAGTCGGGGAGGAATGGGATGAATTTAGGGAATCAGTGATGGATTGCGCAAAAGATGCTTGTGGCATGAGAAGAGTGGGAGGTGGGCTGTTTAGAAAGGGTAGTGAGTGGTGGGATGAAGAAGTAAGAGTATTAGTGAAAGAGAAGAGAGAGGCATTTGGACGATTTTTGCAGGGAAAAAATGCAATTGAGTGGGAGAAGTATAAAAGAAAGAGACAGGAGGTCAAGAGAAAGGTGCAAGAGGTGAAAAAAAGGGCAAATGAGAGTTGGGGTGAGAGACTATCAGTAAATTTTAGGGAGAATAAAAAGATGTTCTGGAAGGAGGTAAATAGGGTGCGTAAGACAAGGGAGCAAATGGGAACTTCAGTGAAGGGCGTAAATGGGGAGGTGATAACAAGCAGCGGTGATGTGAGAAGGAGATGGAATGAGTATTTTGAAGGTTTGTTGAATGTGTCTGATGACAGAGTGGCAGATATAGGGTGTTTTGGTCGAGGTGGTGTACAAAGTGAGAGGGTTAGGGAAAATGATTTGGTAAACAGAGAAGAGGTAGTAAAAGCTTTGCGGAAGATGAAAGCCGGCAAGGCAGCAGGTTTGGATGGTATTGCAGTGGAATTTATTAAGAAAGGGGGTGACTGTATTGTTGACTGGTTGGTAAGGTTATTTAATGTATGTATGACTCATGGTGAGGTGCCTGAGGATTGGCGGAATGCGTGCATAGTGCCATTGTACAAAGGCAAAGGGGATAAGAGTGAGTGCTCAAATTACAGAGGT